>NC_092044.1:103840025-104143716 GCF_003086295.3 Arachis hypogaea
TGCAAGGCAAAGTATAGGTAGCAATCAAAATGTCACAACAATAATGTTACGGTAGGTAACCGGAGATTAAATAGGTAGATGGCGTTTGGCGGCCCAAGTGCGTGAAGGAGGAGAACTCCGGGTGATCTGCAACTCGGGAGGCTCCGTCCGACTTGTACTCGCGAGTGAATGGGGGGTGGTACCTGCAAAGACACTCCGATGCCTAAGTTAGCAAGAGTGTGAGCAGGTCTAGAGAGTATTGGGCTTAGAGATACCTGAGGGGTGTCAGTGTATTTATAGTGGTGAGCCAATAACCACCGTTGGAGTAGTGCCGTATCTTTAGGGTGCTAACCGTCCCTATTATCTTGGGGAGGTTAAGATATGGCTTTATGAAGCGGTTAGAGAGATTTTAGGGGCGGTTACTCATTTGAGTATTTATCTGCCAGTTTAATCTCATATCCGACTTCTTCAGACCAAGTCGTGGTTGATACCGACTTCTTATGTGAAGGTCGGTACTTAGCTAGGCTCTAATCCTTCAGGTTAGGCCTTTTAGTTGGACCTGGGCCTTTGCATTGGGCCAGGGTATGAACAGTGCCCCTACTTGAGCCCAAATTTTCTTTAAAGTTTGGGTTCAAGTATTAACTCGGGTTCGTAGTCGACTTGCTCGAGGGAAACACGGGTCTTAGAAACCGACGTGATTTTCGCGACCTTTTGTTTCTGACAGTTACGTCAATTCAAGCGTCGTGTCCGTTGGGGAAGCGTTAAGGGCTTTGGTAACGGTGCAACCTCATTAATGACTGCTCCGCTTTTACCATTATGCCCCTTAGCGTATTTATAAATACTTTCCCTCTCTTTCATTTTTCCGTTTCTGCAATCTTTCAAATTTCTTCCTTCCTTGTTCGTGTTGCATTCTTGTGTTCGAAGATTTCTGTTCTTCTCCGACCTTCATTTCTCGGATAAAGGTTAGTTTTGTTTCTTCCATATCATCCTTTATGTTTGCATGTTTTGTGAGTGGGTAGGTTGACCTATAGATTCTAGCTTCGCATCTCTCCTCTTTAGGGGCCGTGTTTTTTGATTTTTCTTTTTCTTTTTCCCTTTTGTAGGTTTCTGCCACTTTTCTTTATATAAAAAATGGCTTCCGTAGACGTTCTTTCTCAGTGGGTAGATGTTACGGTCCTTGGGGAGGAACCGTTGGTCGACGCTGAGTTCATCACTCATCTTCGTACTCATCACAGGCTCTGTACTTCGGAGGAGGACGAGCCAAAATATGAACTGATTATCCCGGGTCCGGAAGACCGGGTTTGTTTTGGGAGAGAAAATGAGGCGGCCCCTCATTTTTTCTTTATGTACGAATGCATGATCACCCGCTTGGGTGTTTTTCTTCCTTTCTCAGATTTCGAGATATCTGTTTTGCAACACTGTAGAGTTGCCCCTACTCAACTTCACCCCAACTCTTGGGGTTTTTTGAAGATCTATCAGTTTATCAGCCACGCTCTGGACTTCCCGACCTCTTTGAGGATTTTCTTTTTCCTTTTTCATATGACTAAGCCCTTTAGTGGGCTAAACAACAAGCAACAATGGGTATCCTTCCGAGCCATACAAGGTCGGAGGATTTTTACCCTTTTCGACGAATCTTTTCATGACTTCAAAAACTTCTTCCTTGATGAGCACTCTTTCCCCCGCTTCCCCCTTTATTGGCTGGCGGCCTCCTCTCCCGAAAAGTATGGTCTTGATGACCTAGATGAGGTGGAGGCGGCCGTTGTGGGGTTTTTCCGAGAAGCATGGGGGAGAGCCCCATACTTGGATACGAGGAAAATCCTCCAGGGGACGCCGACTTTTGTTCAATCTCAACTAGGTAGTGCATGCATTCTTTATTTCCGAGTTGCTTCTGCCGACTTGCATTCAAAGGGTGCAGGAGGCCAAAGCAAAGTCCCGGGCTAGGGCCGGAGGTGCCAAGGCAGTCATCTCTCCTCCTCCTCCTCCTCCCCCTAAGAATGTCGGTACTCCCTCTCAACCAATTATTATTTCTTCCTCCAGTTTGTCTCGACCACTCCCTTCTGCCCAGCTTCTCTCCGAGCCAGAGAAGAAGAAGCGCAAGACTTCCGAGTCTAGCTCTTCTTTGGATGGTGGGGTTAAGGCGGATGCTCTTGCATTCGTCCGAAAGAACATTTATCCTTTTATAAGTATGGATGATGTTTCTGTTCGGAACCACCTTACCGCTCTGGCCGAAGAGAGTTTTAGGGCGGTGGGAGTTTATGGTAAACTTTTGGACATTTTTGAGAAGACTCCCCTCAGCTCCTTGGGAACTTCCTCGAAGGTTGAGGAGTTGGAGGAGAGGCTTCTTATGTTTGAAAAACATGAGAGGGAGTTGAAGGAGGAAAGAGATAAATTGAGGAAGGAGAGAGATAACCTCCGGGAGAAGGAGAGCCAGCTGCAAGCCCAATGTACCATGGAGGCAAATCTGAGGAAGGCAGCCCAGGAGAGTTATCAAAGCTTATTTAAAGATATGGTGGCTGTGAGGAAGGATTTGCTGAACTCTTGGAATGCTTATACTGAGTTGGAGGACTCTGTCGCCGAGGGCGCCGAGGAGTCTTGGAGAATTTTCTTGGAGCAGGTCAGGGTTATAGCCCCCGACTTGGATCTTTCTCCACTACATCCTGACAAAGTAGTTATTGATGGCGCCATCGTTGATCCTCCTGTCCCCGAGGTCATTTCCGAGTCAGACCTGAAGACTCGGGGACAGAGGATTATTGAGTCTCCTCCTCATTCCCGAGATGCTCCGAGTTCTTCAGCTGCTCATCCGACTTCCTCTACAGCTCCTCCTCCTGGTCCTGGTGGCGCTCCTCCCGAGTCTGGGGGTGATGATTCCTCTACTCCTTTGAAGAAATGACTCTTATTATTTTTATGGCTATATGGGGGCCCGGCCTGTGGGTCCCCCCTTTTTTAAACTTTATTTATTTGTTGGTGGTTGTGAACAATTTCTTCTTGGCCTTTTAAGGCCGTAAACAAAATATTCTGATCTGTGCCCTTTCTTGGATAAGGGTTTTTAAACAAAGTAAATGCCCTTTTTTGGATAAGGGTTTAAGTTACCTTGTGCGTGCATGCTTTTCTATTTTTGATATGTTTGATCTTTTCGGGAAAACCTTTTTGTTGGCCTGCATCGCTTTCTCAAGCCTTTTTCGTTTAAGTGCTTTTGTGCAGCCTTTTTTTCCAAGTTTTCCTATTTCTTTTGTTATCCTTCATACTCAACTTTGCTTTAGTGAGTTTTTATGACTTAGGTTATTTTTGTGATGCGTTTTTCATCTACTCGGAGTGTTCCCGAGTTTGTCTACTCGGGCTCTTGTCTCGACTTACAAGTCGGACTGTTCCCGAGTTTAATACGATCAACTTATACAACCTCTTTACGCCGACTTGTGCCTCGTCGTTTCATCCTGACGACCATGTTAGGTCGGTTCATGGGATTTTCATGTTTTGTCGAGCTTAAGTCGGCGCGTTTCGTAGAAAGACTTATAAAAAATAAAGGAGGATATTTAAGAGAGATATTGTAAATGAAAAAGATCTTTATTGATTGTGAAGGTACCTTTTTGCTACTAAGGGTCTTGATAGCTTATTTTCCCTTAGCCTCTACTATGATGCCTCGTTAAAAACCCTTCTCCAGAAAAAACCCTTTTTGGGAAAAAATCATGAAGTTGGGAAAAGAGTACATCAGGGAGTAGAGTTCGCTTTTAACTGTAGTACCTTTTCATATTACAAGCATGCCACGACCTTGGTAGCTCAGTGCCATTCAGGTCGGTTACTTTATAATAACCTTTCCCTAACACTTCCTTGATTTTGTATGGCCCCTTCCAATTTGCGGCGAGCTTTCTTTCTCCTGATTTGTTGACTCCAATGTCGTTTCTGATGAGGACCAGGTCATCCAGGACAAAAGCTCTTCGAATGACTTTCTTGTTGTATCTAGTAGTCATCCTTTGCTTTAATGCCGCTTCTCTTATTTGGGCACCTTCTCGGACCTCGGGGAGCAAGTCGAGCTCCTCTTTGTGCCCCTGTATATTTCCGACCTCATCATGGAGAATTACCCTTGGGCTTTGCTCATTGATTTCTATTGGAATCATGGCTTCTACGCCGTAGACTAGTCGGAAGGGTGTTTCTCCTGTGGCGGATTGGGGGGTTGTCCTATAAGCCCACAGCACTTGAGGGAGCTCTTCAGCCCAAGCTCCGTTTGCTTCTTGTAGTCTCTTCTTTAATCCTGCCAGTATGACCTTGTTAGCTGCCTCGGCTTGCCCATTGGCTTGTGGGTGTTCCACCGAGGTGAACTGATGCTTGATTTTCATACTGGCTACCAAACTTCTGAAGGTGGCGTCGGTGAATTGGGTTCCATTGTCTGTGGTAATGGAATAAGGTATTCCATATCTCGTGATGATGTTTTTGTAGAGGAACCTGCGACTTCTTTGAGCGGTGATGGTGGCTAATGGTTCTGCTTCTATCCACTTTGTGAAGTAATCTATTCCCACGATCAAGTATCTGACTTGTCCTGGCGCTTGGGGAAAAGGACCTAACAAATCCATTCCCCATTTTGCGAAAGGCCAGGGGGAAGTTATACTAATGAGCTCTTCTGGTGGAGCTACGTGGAAATTTGCATGCATCTGGCATGGTTGGCATTTTTTCACAAAGTCTGTGGCATCTTTCTGCAAGGTCGGCCAATAGAATCCTGCTCGGATTACTTTCCTGGCCAGCGACCTGGCTCCGAGATGGTTTCCGTAGATTCCACTATGCACTTCCTCCAACACCTCGGTGGTTCTTGAGGTCGGTACGCACTTCAGCAATGGTGTTGATATCCCTCTTCTGTAAAGGACATTTCTCACCAAAGTATAATGTTGTGCTACCCTTCGGATCCTTTTAGCTTCTTTCTCCTCCTTGGGGAGGATGTCGAATTTCAGGTATTCGACTAAGGGATTCATCCATCCGAGGTTTAGACCAGCTACTTCAAGTACCTCTTGTTCATCTTATGTTTTCGATACCGAGGGCTCTCGAAGAGTTTCTTGGATCAGGCTTCTATTGTTTCCTCCTGGTTTGGTACTTGCTAACTTGGATAGGGCATCTGCTCTGCTATTTAGATCCCGAGTTATGTGTTTAACCTTGGTTTCCGCAAAGCGCCCAAGGTGCTCCAAGGTTTTCTCCAAGTATCTCTTCATGTTGGGGTCCTTTGCCTGATACTCTCCACTTATTTGGGAAGTCACCACTTGTGAGTCGCTGTAGACCATCACCTTTGTAGCGCCAACGTCTTCTGCTAACTTTAATCCGGCAATCAAGGCTTCATATTCTGCCTGATTATTTGAAGCCGGAAATTCAAATTTTAAGGAGACCTCTATCTGGGTTCCTTTTCCATCTACCAATATTATGCCTGCGCCGCTCCCTGTCTTGTTGGAGGATCCGTCCACGTAGAGTTCCCAGGTAGTCGATTTTTCCTCTTGCTCTCCTGCATATTCTGCGATGAAGTCGGCGAGGCATTGGGCTTTAATTGCTGTCCGAGTTTCATATCTCAGATCAAACTCGGAGAGCTCTATTGCCCATTGAACCATTCTCCCTGCAACATCCGTCTTTTGGAGGATTTGCTTCATGGGTTGGTTCGTACGGACTCTTATTGTGTGAGCCTGAAAGTAAGGTCGTAGCCTTCGTGAGGCTATCACTAAGGAGTAGGCAAACTTCTCTAGTTTGTGATACCTTAGCTCAGGGCCTTGTAGGACCTTACTGATAAAGTAGACCGGGTGTTGCCCGACCTCGTCTTTTCTGACCAGGGCTGATGAGACAGCCCTGTTTGCCACGGATAGGTACAGGACGAGGTCTTTTCCCGGTACTGGTCGGGTTAAGATAGGAGGTTGGCTTAGGAATCTTTTGAACTCTTGGAACGCCTCCTCGCATTCCGAAGTCCATTCAAATTGGCATCCCTTTCTCAATAAAGAAAATAGTGGAAGGGATTTCAGTGCCGATCCCGCCAAAAATCTGGAGAGGGCTGCAAGTCGGCCACTGAGCTGTTGAACCTCTCTCAAACAAGTCGGGCTTTTCATTTCTAGGATGGCTCTGCATTTGTCGGGATTGGCCTCAATCCCTATTTGTGTTAGCATAAATCCTAGAAATTTTCCTGCTTCTACCGCGAAGGCGCATTTTGCGGGATTTAATCTCATCCCATGCGACCTTATAGTGTTGAAGACTTGGGAGAGGTCGGTTAGGAGGTCGACTTCTTGCTTGGTTTTTACTAACATGTCGTCGACGTATACCTCCATTAGGCTCCCTAGATGGGGGGAAAACACTTTGTTCATCAGCCTTTGATACGTGGCTCCTGCATTCTTTAGTCCGAATGGCATGACCACGTAGCAATAGTTGGCTTTTGGCGTGATGAACGATGTTTTCTCCTGGTCGGATTCATGCATCGGGATTTGGTTATATCCCGAGTAGGCGTCCATGAATGATAAGTATTGGTACCCCGAGCTGGAGTCCACCAGGGTATCAATACTCGGTAGGGGATAAGGGTCCTTAGGACATGCCTTATTCAAGTCGGTATAGTCGACGCACATTCTCCATTTACCATTTTGTTTCTTGACTAGCACTACATTGGCTAGCCACGTTGGGTATTTGACCTCCCTAATAAAGCCGGCTTCCAGAAGTGCCTGTACTTATTCTTCTACTATTGAGGCTCGTTCTGGGCCGAGCTTGCGTCTTCTTTGCTGTACAGGTCGGGACCCTGGGTAAACCGAAAGTTTGTGGGACATTAGCTCGGGATCAATCCCGGGCATGTCGGAAGCCTTCCATGCGAAGAGGTCGGAATTAGCTCTTAGGAGTTCACCCAACCTTTGTTTTAGGGTTTCCCCTAGGTGGGCTCCTATGTAAGTATTTTTTCCTTCCTCCTCACCGACTTGTATCTCCTCGGTTTTTCCTCTCGGCTGGGGTCGCAACTCTTCTCTAGTCCTTGTGCCGCCTAGCTCTATGGTGTGGACTTCTTTGCCCTTTCCTCTCAGATTTAGGCTTTCATTATAGCACTTTCTCGCCAATTTTTGGTCTCCCCTCACCGTTGCTATTCCTCCTGGAGTCGGGAATTTCATGCAAAGGTGGGGAGTGGATACCACTGCTCCGAGGCGATTAAGGGTAGTCCTGCCGATTAAGGCATTGTAGGCTGACCCTTCGTCGATGACTATGAAGTCTATACTCAGAGTCCTTGATTTTTCCCCTCTTCCAAAAGTGGTGTGAAGGGGTAAAAATCCCAGTGGTTTTATTGGCGTATCCCCTAACCCATATAGGGTGTCGGGGTAGGCTCTCAACTCTTTTTCATCTAACCCTAGCTTGTCGAAGGCGGGCTTGAAAAGGATGTCCGCCGAGCTTCCTTGGTCTACTAGGGTTCTGTGGAGATGGGCATTGGCTAGGATCATGGTTATCACCACGGGGTCATCGTGCCCGGGGATTACTCCTTGCCCATCTTCTTTTGTGAATGAGATAGTGGGGAGGTCGGGTGTCTCTTCTTCGACCTGATAGACTCTTTTGAGATGTCTTTTGCGAGAAGATTTGGTGATTCCACCTCCCGCAAACCCTCCTGAGATCATATGGATATGTCTCTCTGGGGTCTGTGGTGGTGGATCTCTTCTATCCATGTCATCTCGCTTTCTCTTTCCGTGACCGTCCGACCTTTCCATGAGATATCTATCAAGCCGACCTTCTCTAGCCAGCTTTTCTATCACATTCTTAAGGTCGTAGCAGTCGTTAGTGGAGTGACCATATATCTTATGGTACTCGCAATAATCGCCGCGGCTTCCCCCTTTTTTATTTTTAATAGGTCTAGGGGGTGGCAGCCTTTCAGTGTGGCAAATCTCTCTGTATACGTCCACTATAGAGGTTTTTAGAGGAGTATAAGAGTGATATTTCCTGGGCCTCTCGAGACCGAGTTCTTCCTTCTTCTTGACTTCCCTTTCCCTCTCCTTAGATGAGGAAGTGGGTCCAGGTCGCCAACTCAGGTCTCTTAATTTTGCATTCTCTTCCATGTTGATGTACTTTTCGGTCCTTTCCTGTACATCACTTAGAGAAACGGGATGTCTTTTAGATATGGACTGGGAGAAGGGACCTTCTCTAAGCCCATTGACTAACCCCATTATGACTGCCTCTGTGGGCAGGTCTTGGATCTCCAAACATGCTTTATTGAACCTTTCCATATAGGCTCGTAAAGGCTCTCCGACCTCCTGTTTTATTCCCAGGAGGCTCGGTGCATGTTTTACCTTGTCCTTTTGGATTGAGAACCTCATCAAGAATTTCCTCGAGAGGTCTTCAAAGCTGGTGATGGATCTCGGGGGCAGGCTATCAAACCACTTCATTGCTGCTTTCGATAAAGTGGTCGGGAAAGCCTTGCATCTCGTAGCGTCGGAGGCATCAGCTAGATACATCCGACTTTTGAAGTTGCTTAGATGATGCTTCGGATCCGTGGTTCCATCGTAGAGGTCCATATCAGGGCTTTTGAAGTTCCTCGGAACTTTTGCCCTCATTATGTCCTCACTGAAAGGATCTTCTCCGCCCGGGAGTTGGTCTTCTTGTTCATCGCGGGAGTTCTTGAGGGAGGACTCTAGCTGTAAAAGTTTTCTTTCTAACTCTTTTCGCCGTTCCATCTCCTCTTTAAGGTACCTTTCGGTTTCCTTCTGTTTCTCCTGCTCTTGCTCCAATTGTTCCAGGCGGCTATGGACTAATCCCATTAATTCAGTTATGTGGGATGGTCTGCCCTTTTCTGACTCACGTCCATCTGAGGAATTTACCTTCGGATTCTTCACTCCGGAGGTACCCTCTCTGTGTTGGTCGTTATCTTGTTGTTGGGCCATGTCTTCATTGTCATTACCCATGTCTAGATTCTCTTGTTCAGAATTTGTTTCCACATGGCCTTCTTCGTGGGATCTATCCGCCATCGATGGATGATCTCTCGGGTCCCCGGCAACGGCGCCAATGTTACGGTAGGTAACCGGAGATTAAATAGGTAGATGGCGTTTGGCGGCCCAAGTGCGTGAAGGAGGAGAACTCCGGGTGACCTGCAACTCGGGAGGCTCCGTCCGACTTGTACTCGCGAGTGAATGGGGGGTGGTACCTGCAAAGACACTCCGATGCCTAAGTTAGCAAGAGTGTGAGCAGGTCTAGAGAGTATTGGGCTTAGAGATACCTGAGGGGTGTCAGTGTATTTATAGTGGTGAGCCAATAACCACCGTTGGAGTAGTGCCGTATCTTTAGGGTGCTAACCGTCCCTATTATCTTGGGGAGGTTAAGATATGGCTTTATGAAGCGGTTAGAGAGATTTTAGGGGCGGTTACTCATTTGAGTATTTATCTGCCAGTTTAATCTCATATCCGACTTCTTCAGACCAAGTCGTGGTTGATACCGACTTCTTATGTGAAGGTCGGTACTTAGCTAGGCTCTAATCCTTCAAGTTAGGCCTTTTAGTTGGACCTGGGCCTTTGCATTGGGCCAGGGTATGAACAAATAATAATAAAGATAATTATTATTATTATTAGAAATGGTTTAACTTATATTTAATTGGATCTATTTTGTCATAAAATAATTTATAAATAATTTTATATTTCAGTATTGTTTATATTAATTCTTTAGAACATTTTAAATCGGAATAAACATTCCAAAATGATCAATCAAATAAAGTCCGATTTTATCGATATTGATTTGGACCTCAAAAAAAAAAATCCAAATACATAAGATTTCCGTGAATAAATACTAAATGTATATACTTAAATATTAATAAAATTTTATACCTGGATAAAATGAAAAATTATGATTTTGAGATGAATAACTAATAAAATAATATATATTTAAGTATCACAAAAAATTAATTACTAGTTTACACTATATAAATCATCATAATCTAACAAAGATTATATCATTAGATTAAACGCCATAAAAAAAAACTTAACATTGCATCTTGTTACCATTTATCTCAAGGTATAATTCTTTACTTATATCATAATATCATATCATCATATCATGTATATAAACCAGCTTGGTATTGAATATAATATTGAAATATTGGTATAGCTTGATTGGTTTTGCTGCCTATTATGTTGTATAACATTAAATTTAAGTGCTGTAAAATGTTTTTCTTTTCTTGTTGATTTTCTAACGATATCCTCTCCTTATATTTCCTTTCAACCTGTGAGATTGGTTTTCTTATTAGTGTGCTCTCAGAATTAATGTGAAAAGATTACGTTAATATTTCATTTAAAAATCAATACTTGCACTAACTAAAAATAACTTGTAAAGCATTAAAAATAATACGCTTAATTTTTTATATGTCTTGTTGACCGTGACAAAAAATATGAGTAAATATCTTGTTAACCCAAAAAAAAAACCTCTAAATATCTTTAAAGAACATACATCAGTAATTAATTTATTTATTTTATAAAAAAATCCCTATATTGTATACACTAGTGGAAGAGATGTAAGCAATCTGACTACAAAATATTTTGTAAGAAACAATTTTACTAAGGAAGAACATTTGTATTAGCAAAAACATGATGAATACGAAAAGAATAGAAGAAACATTATTACAAAATTTGTCACTTTTGGACATCTCAAATTATTTAAATTCATGGTAAAAACAATTATTTAGTACATGTAAAGCTAAAGGGGTTAACTTTAACCGTCAAATTAGTAGAGACCTCTTTCAATTGACAATTTCACAGGGAAACAACGTTCTGTAGATCACACTGTAAAAATGTCCCAACTATCTTATTTGTTATCATTGCAACAACAAAAAAAAAAAACCCTTCCTAACTATCTATTTGATCTCTCACTATGAATACACACGGATGCTTTGTGATAACAAATAAGACACAGGCTATAAATTAGTGAAGCACCATTCTTTTTCAAGTATTAATAATCAAAAGGAAGCCAAACTAATAATCCATGCCACCCATACCACCCATGCCACCAGCCATTGAAGGAGCCTCGTCATCCTTTGAGAGTTCAGAAACAACAGCCTCAGTTGTTGTCATCAAAGATGATACACTGCACACAAATTTTGATAAGCAAAACTATATAATAAACAATTCAACATAAACAAAAACAGATTTATATCCAGGTCGGATTTCCTAGCATCTTTTACCTGGCTGCGTCAACCAAGGCGGTTCTAATAACCTTCAGTGGATCAATAATTCCAGCTTTAACCATATCAACGTATTCACCTGATCATGAGAAAAAGAAATTAATAGGAAAATCAGTGATGCTGCTTGGCCTTATCTTTTGACATGTAAACATTAATTAAAAATAAAGCAAGGAACACTAACCTTTTGCTGCATCATACCCAAGATCAGGGTTGTTCTGTTCCAAAAGTTTGCCAACAACAACAGCACCCTCAACTCCCGCATTGGTCGCAATTGTGTGCACAGGAGTCTGGAATGTTTTTCAATTCAGTTAATAGTATAGCAAGTAAATAAGAGTGGAACTTGTGATAAAACATACTACATCCCAAAGTAATGGAGGAGGAGGCCTCAAACGAAACAGTAAGTTACGATAAAGACGAGCAATTTGTTTAAGGACAAAGTGCAGCAGAAAAAGAGAAAAAGGGGAAGAAAGAGGGGGGGGGGGAGGGGTTGGGGTTGATCTAACCTTTAAAGCATTTTGGATAATTTGTACACCTATCTTTTGATCAAAGTTGGCAGTTGGAAGCTTATCTAACTCACTTGATGCATAAAGAAGAGCAACACCACCACCTGTGCAGAACATAATATGTAGTTATGTCAGGTCTGATTTAGGATGTGAAACTGAGTATACAACTGCAAGTGCTAATAACTTACCAGGTACTATGCCCTCCTCTACGGCGGCCTTGGTTGCATTCAAGGCATCTGTCACTCTATCCTTCTTCTCACCAACTTCAGCCTCACTAGCTCCTCCAATCTGTGAAAGGCAAGTTTCTTATGTTAATAACTAATATTATCAGTGTAGAACCTTAACATGTTACCAGGTAAGAGACCACTGAGAATCTGGATCAACTTAATAAGCCCACCTTAAGAACTGCAACACCCCCAGAAAGCTTGGCCAGTCTTTCCTGCAACTTTTCCTTGTCATAATCTGAAGTGCTATTTTCAATTGCTGACCTAATCTGCTTGTTGATAAGATCATAAGAATCAAGTCAGGAAAAAAAAAAAAATACAATGCGAGTAATGTAAACACCATTAAAGGTAGCACCAAATTTAAGAAGAGATCCACTCAAACCTGATCACATCTTTCCTCAATTGCTTTCTTGTCACCAGCTCCATCAAGAATGACAGTATCATCTTTAGAAATTGTCACCTAGATTATTAAGAACTTTAGTTGTCAAAATCAATTAAAATTAAGCCAAAGACTTTATTTTGAGCTTAAACACTACCTTCTGAATTATGGTGTACATGCTCTAACAAAACTTTATTGTCCATTAAAATTATATAACAAATCCAGCAAGAAAGAAAGGTTACCTTTTTGCAAGTGCCAAGCATTTCCGAATGCACTTTTTCAAGATTCATGCCAAGCTCTTCAGTGATAAGCTAAAAGGATATAAAAAGTGTATCATTCATAAGCTTTTTAACATAGGATTTTACTTTATAATAATAAGTAATAACCTCAATAACAGAACACTTACTTCACCTCCTGTAAGAACAGCAAGATCATGGAGGCCTGACTTCCTATTTTCACCAAAACCAGGTGCTTTGATGGCACATACCTGAGCCAATGCAGCAAATACCACACAAGATAAGCATAAAAGGATCCTAAATCTGACTTGAACGCAAAAGGTAAATCTCTCGGCTAGTGTAACAAACCTTTATTCCAGCACGAAGCTTGTTTAGAATGAGAGTTGCAAGGGCATCACTTTCCACATCCTCCGCAACAATCAACAGAGGTCTTTGTTTCTGATAACAAAGAAATGTCAACCAATTACATACTATAAAAGCTGATACTAAAAAAAAGGAATACCAAAAGGAAATTGTTGTTGCTTACCTTTAAAGCCAACTCTAATACTTTGACTATAGCATTAATACTCGAGATTTTCTTCTCATGGATTAGAATCAGTGGATCCTCAAGTTCCTGTAGTCGTAATTTACATATAACATGTTAAAAAGAGGCTATTCTATAAACTTAAAAGTAAAAGAGGTAGAGAGGGAACATACACATTTCTGGTTCTTCTGGTTAGTTATGAAATATGGAGATATGTATCCCCTGTCAAGCTTCATTCCTTCAACAACTTCTAACTCATTGTACAAAGTCTTGCCATCCTGAAACAGGTTAAAGTTAGAGCTGAACAGATGCAGTATCATGGGCATAAATATCCAAAACCATCAGACAAAAAGAAACTAGAAACCAAAGAAAAAATAAAGTACCCAAGTTGCAAACATAAAAACTTACTGAGATTGTGATTACACCCTCTTTGCCAACTTTCTCCATAGCTTTTGCAATTAGCTCACCAATTTCTCTCTCCCCATTTGCTGATATTGTCCCAACCTATCATTATAAATTTTAAAATGGAACGTTCAGTCTCAAAATATTTGCTGCTGCTGCAACAATATACCCATCATAAGTTCTAACGAAACCTGAAACACAAACCTGGGCTATTTCTTCAGAAGTACTAATCATCCTTGCTCTGCTTTTCAGGTTTGTCACCACAGCATCAACAGCCATATTTATACCTCGCCTCAGGTCCATTGCATTCATTCCAGCTGCAACTGACTTGCACCCTTCCATAAAAATGGCTCGAGTAAGAACAGTAGCACATGTGGTTCCTGCCAAAAGGAATAGGCCCTTGTTATTATGTTACACTAGCAACATTACCAAAATAACTGCACAACATCAGCATAAGAAATATGACAGTATTTTGAAAATGTGCCATGTCCTAGGAATAAAGACAAACCAGTTACCAACTGTCAAAAATCCATGCATAACCATGAATGAAGACTTCACTTACCATCACCAGCAACATCATTAGTTGCATTTGCAACCTGTTTCACAAGACTAGCACCAATATTCTTGACCTTATCCTTGAATTCAATGCTCTTTGCAACGGTTACTCCGTCTTTTGTTACTTTTGGGGCACCAAAACTTTGCTCAATCACCACATTACGCCCCTAACATCAGAAGATACTTCATATCAACAATCAATATGAATATTGAAAACAATAAATACAAATACGACAATTTAAATAAATTTGAGTTACAGAACAGAAATATACATTAAATAAAAATGTTATAACTACGTACGAAAAGATAAACTTTCACGGCATATTCATAAAAACATAAAAATGAAATAAAGATACAATTAAAGAAAATAAGTAGTCTAGACAAATTTATCTTAAATACTTCAACTAATGAACTTCCATTGTAAGAATATTTAATAAAAACAAAACCTTTAGAGAGATAAAAACAAATAAGAATGCAGAGCATAATACAAATATTAGTATAGGTACATATAGCAACGTTGAAGTATCCATGACCATGAATCATAGCTTGTAATCATATAAAATGAAGAGACGACAATTGATATTTTCCATTCCTACTTCAAAAAGCAGTTCCTTTGCAAGAGAACAAATATTGATTGAATAAAAAGTCCCGGATCAGCATTCATTCATACATGTTTAAGTTTAATTCCAAACCCCTTCCACTGATTCTACCAATCTATACTAATACCATTGTAACAATCAAAGAAATAATCCGCTTGTAAATTACCTTAGGACCCATTGTAACTTTGACAGCGTCGGCAAGCTCTTCAACACCCTTAAGCATCACAGCGCGAGCTTCCACACCGAATCTAATGTCCTTTGCCGCATAGTTCCTGTTCCAGTTCCACCTACTTCCAATCTGTATCACACAACGGTACACAACACCAATCAGCAAAAAAAAAGAAAAAAAATCACGAAAAAAAAAATTTGAAATTCCATTAAAGTAAAGAAAATCACCTGTTGACTGCTGCTCCTAGCAATCCTGCAACAGAATAATCATTCAAAAACAGTGAGACATTACATCAAATCAAAATACATATACACAGTAATTAACATTGCAGGATCTATCTGTGAACAATACTCAAGAAATGAAAATAGAAAACACATGAATGTAGCAACTAGCAAGATTCAAAAGCTTTGTGAGTTGAAAAAGGAGACTGTCATTGGTGTCTTACTTAGCTTTTGAGGCAAGAGAAGCGGCAAAGCGGTACATGGTGGTGGATTGAATTTAGCAAAGTAAAACTGAGAAATGCACCGAGAAATTGAAGGGCTTAATGGTTGAGATGAACAATGGAGCACACTTCCTTTTGAGATGGTAACAGAAGCCTCTAGAAGCAGCAGCTACCAGCAGGGTTTAGGGTTTTGTTATTATTATTATTATTATTATTATTATTATTATTATTTATTCTATTTATAATAATAATAATAATAATTTGTTTTAATTAAGAGATTTCTTTTTACTTTTCCTTTTCCTTTTCCTAGACATGTGAAGCAAATTGCATGTTCTCAACTATCAAGTCTCAAGTGATTTATTTATTTTTTTTAATCTGAATTCCTTGTTGATGTGATGATGTCATTCTTGACGATTATTGTTTCAGAGTTTTATCGTAGCAGTCTCAGTTATCCAAATTAAAGGGGTTAAAGTGCCAAAACTTATAAATGCAGGGACTAAATCCGAAATAGCCGCAAAACAAGGAAGGTAGTAGCTTATCTTTAAACACAGGACATAAATAAATAAATAAAACTAAATATTGAAAAAAATGAAAATGAAGAAAAATAAAAAAAAGTTCTCATGAAAACACAAGACATAAACCCATAAACCCTAGTAGTGGTAGCTACTTCTTCTAGAGCCTTCTCACACCACTTCAAAAGCAACCCTGCTTCAATCTTCATCTTCACCACTAGTCTCTGCAATTTCTTTGCTCAATTCAATCATCAGCCGCCATGTATCGCTTTGCCACTTCCCTAGCTTCTAAAGCCAGGTACATCACCCATGGCAGTGTCTCCTCGTGCATATTCTCATTTCTTTTTTCATATTTTAAGTATGAGTATCGTGTCGTATTTTGATGCAATGTTTCACTGCTTTTGATTCATTGTCGCTGAATTTTTGTTATTTTTATTGGTTGCAGGATTGCCAGGAACAGCAGTCAACAGGTGAATTATCTTCGTTAATGGAGAAAATGTATTGACTAAAAATGATCCCTTTGTTCCTCTGATAATTGTTATTGTTTAATGTTGTGTGATACAGATTGGAAGTAGGTTGAGTTGGAGCAGGAATTATGCGGCCAAGGATATTCGATTTGGTGTGGAGGCTCGGGCTGCGATGCTTAAGGGTGTTGAAGAGCTTGCTGATGCTGTGAAAGTTACAATGGGTCCTAAGGTAATTACATAACTTATGTTCTATCAAACTGTGATTGATATAGGTTGGTAGAGCAAGTGAAACTTTTCATATGAATCTATGGTTACCACAATGAAGCATGAATTGAAGATATCAGTTTGAGTCCAACAGATTTATTGGTTCATTGGTCTTGATTGTTGATGCAAAATATCTTCTGTTATTAGGGGCGTAATGTGGTGATTGAGCAAAGTTTTGGTGCCCCTAAAGTGACAAAAGATGGTGTCACTGTAGCCAAGAGCATTGAATTCAAGGATAAAGTAAAAAATGTAGGTGCTAGTCTTGTAAAGCAGGTTGCAAATGCAACCAATGATGTCGCTGGTGATGGTAAGTTGTTAATTCTTCACTATTGGCTACTCTTTTGTTTTTAAGGAATGTGTGATTTTGTGGTTCGCTGGTGGTTGGAAATCGGTTTCTCTATGTTTGACCGCTAAATACTGTTACAATTGCTATACTGTTGTTGTTCAGTTATTATCTTAATATTGTTACAGAACCTAATAATGATGTAGTGAATTTTTGCAGGTACTACATGTGCGACAGTTCTTACTCGAGCAATTTTCACGGAAGGGTGCAAGTCAGTTGCTGCTGGAATGAATGCAATGGACCTGAGGCGAGGTATAAATATGGCTGTTGATGCTGTGGTGACAAACCTGAAAAGCAGAGCAAGGATGATTAGTACTTCTGAAGAAATAGCTCAGGTTTGTGTTTCAGGTTCTGTTAGAGCTTATGATGGGATATTATCTCAGCTGCAAGAAGATTTTGACATTAAACTGAACCTATTTCTACATTTGGGATGATAGGTTGGGACAATATCAGCTAATGGGGAAAGAGAAATTGGTGAGTTAATTGCAAAGGCTATGGAGAAAGTTGGCAAAGAGGGTGTAATCACTATCTCAGTAAGTTTTTTTGTTTCCAACTTGTAAATTTTTTTCCTTTTTTTGCTTGGGTTTTAGTTTCTTCACGAGGGGAGCCTCCAAATTTTTAGTGTCCATAATTTTCTGCATCTGATCAGCTCTAAATTTAAATTGTTCCAGGATGGTAAGACACTGTATAACGAGTTAGAAGTTGTTGAAGGAATGAAGCTTGATAGGGGCTACATTTCTCCATATTTCATAACTAACCAGAAGAACCAGAAATGTGTATGTTCCCTCTCTACCTCTTTACTTTATAGCTACTAAAATATGCCCTTTTTAATGTTATTTGTAACATTGTAGTGTTATTGTGGCTACAGGAACTTGAGGATCCACTCATTCTAATCCATGAGAAGAAAATCTCAAGTATAAATGCTATAGTCAAAGTATTAGAGTTGGCTTTAAAGGTGTGCAATATCATTAGCTTTTTTTAATCGTATTTATTTTTGGATTGACTTTTAAAATGTTCATACGATTGACATTTCTGTCATCAGAGACAACGACCTTTGTTGATTGTTGCTGAAGATGTGGAAAGTGACGCCCTTGCAACTCTTATTCTAAATAAACTTCGTGCTGGAATCAAGGTTTGTTTCATTCTATAAATTAAACTTTTGTTATTTACCTCAATTATTTGATCCCTGTTTTTGCTAATGTGGGTTTGTTGGATTGCCTCAGGTATGTGCCATCAAAGCCCCTGGTTTTGGTGAAAACAGGAAATCTGGACTTCAGGATCTTGCTGTTCTTACGGGAGGTGATGTAAGTGGATTGTGTTGTGAATATTATTAACATAGACTAAAAATCTTACGTTACAAACATCTGAATGATACATTTATCTATCATTTAGCTTATCACTGAAGAGCTAGGCTTGAATCTTGAAAAAGTGGATTTGGAGATGCTTGGCACGTGTAAAAAGGTAACATTTTAGCTGTACTTGTGATATAAATTTAATATACATGATAGTTTTTTGGCGGTGAATTTACACACATTCTAAAACTAGTGTTTACTCAAAATAAATTTTCCTTGGGCCAATTTTAGTTGATGTTAATAACTAAGGTTCTTAATGTTTTAGGTAACAATTTCTAAAGATGACACTGTCATTCTTGATGGCGCTGGTGACAAGAAAGCAATTGAGGAAAGATGTGATCAGGTCTGAGTGAATTTCCTCATAAATTTGGCTTTACCTTTCTTTGTTAATACTAGCTTATCTTTTTCTGACTTGTTTTGTGTAATGAGCTTCGACTTGCAGATTAGGTCAGCAATTGAAAATAGCACTTCAGATTATGACAAGGAAAAGTTGCAGGAACGCCTGGCCAAACTTTCTGGGGGTGTTGCAGTGCTCAAGGTAAGTTTATTTTTTGTTGATCTTGTTTTGGAGTGATTTCATTATATTGGTGAACGTGTTGAATTTCTATAATGATAAGATTACTATAACAAACTTGCATTTTATAGATTGGAGGAGCCAGTGAGGCTGAAGTTGGTGAGAAGAAGGACAGAGTAACAGATGCCTTGAATGCAACCAAGGCTGCTGTAGAGGAGGGCATAGTACCTGGTAAGTTATTAGCACAATAGCACTTGCTGATTTGCTCAATTTTACAACCTAAATTAGACTTACATTACAATACGTTTATGTTCCCACAGGTGGTGGTGTTGCTCTTCTTTATGCATCAAACGAATTAGATAAGCTTCCAACTGCCAACTTCGATCAAAAGATAGGTGTACAAATTATCCAAAATGCCTTGAAGGTATGAATTATTTTCCCCAGCTTTTGCGCTTATTTTTTTGGTTTGTATCATTCTTCATCCACAGCAATTCGAACGCCACTCGCTGCCTAGACAAGAGATGAATTTAACATGAATTTGCTCCAACAGGAATTTCACTTTTTTAAATCCAAAAAAAAAACCATGAATTTCACTTTTATTTGATCACTTTATGACTAACAGTTTTTCTATCCAGACACCTGTCCACACAATTGCATCAAATGCTGGAGTTGAGGGTGCTGTCGTCGTTGGAAAACTATTGGAACAGGACAATCCTGATCTTGGATATGATGCAGCAAAAGGTCAGTGTTGATTGCTTTCTTATAAGCGCTGCTTACAGGTTGAAAGATAAGCCCCTCCGAGATCATTAACTTATTCCACCATCATTTTTTTCCTCACCTCAATGATCAGGTGAATATGTTGATATGGTTAAATCCGGAATTATTGATCCATTGAAGGTGATCAGAACCGCCTTGGTTGATGCAGCCAGGTAAAGGATATTAATAAAATCGCCTAGGATATAAATCTATTTGATATAGTGTATATGTTTATTTTATAAACACATGCTCATCACAATTTTATGCAGTGTATCCTCTTTGATGACAACGACTGAGGCTGTTATTGCTGAACTCCCAAAGGAAGATGAGGCTCCTCCAATGGCTGGTGGCATGGGTGGAATGGGGGGAATGGGTGGCATGGGTTATTAGTAATTGCTATTTCCCTGTTAATTTGGGTTCCTTTTGGAGAACAAGAATGCTCTTGGTGCTCCACAAATTTATAGCTTTTTTGTCTTATTTTGTTATCATAAGGCACCCATGTATCCATAGTGAGAGATCGAAGATGTAGTTAGGAAAACTTGTGATGATTGTTTTGAAATGGTAACCAACTTTGGAACCATTTTTACATTTACATTTTGATTTACGGAACATTGTTTGCCTGATAATTTATCAATTGAAAGATGGCCTTCACTGGTTAGCCCCTTTTGCCTTTCATCTATTCATGGGTTATATTGTGACCTTGTTAGTAAGCTATGTGTATCACAGGTTAAGATAGTATAGCAGTTAGAGGGGTAAGAAGTTCGTTAGAGCTGGATGACACTTGGAGTTAGTTTGGTAGCTAATTTAGTTGCATGCTATATATATAATAGAGGTAATGCCCTAAATGGTCTTCTACTTTATAAAATGACCAAATGTATTTTGCACTCTTAAAAACGTGAGTTTCCAGTTAGTCTAAATGTTATTAGCTGTTTTAAGGTCTAAATGTTTTAACTCAGATTGGTGTCCCAAATTTGTTTAAAATATCCAAATTGGTCCGTCCACAATTATAAAACTCCAACTCTCAAATTTTCATCTTTCTTATTTGTTCTTCCTCTCTTGTTCCATGTTGTCCTTTTCCTCATTTTCATCACCTGAATTGAACTTGGTTCTTGCTATAGCATTGCCTCAACACCATCAAACTTGTTCTTTTTTTTGTCTCTTTCAAGGATTTCAAGCATAGATAGAGCATTCACTTTTCCATGGTTCTTTGGGGAACAAGGTCCATAGTTCAAACCAACCTTGTTCAGAAGAAAGTTTGCATGTAGAAATTGGTAGCAAAGGGCTAACTTAAACAACATTGAAATGGTTGCTGACTTGTGTAGTGGTTGTATTATTACTATTAAAGGCGACACTCTTGTGTACAGAATCAAGAACAAAATTTAAGGCAAGAAATTCGACTTCCCAAAACAACCCCTAAAGCTCATTGTGAATAGCAACGGTAGAGATGACCCATCAAGAACTCCGGTGCGTCGGAGCCGTTGAAGCCATTGTAGATCGTCACAAACAACCAACCCCGCTCCTCTGACACCACCACGTGCACACGATCCTCCCCTGCCCTCTCCAGCGCCCTCTGCACATTACTCTCGCCCTTCCTCACCTCCGCTGCTGCAGCCACGCTCCCTCCTTCAATCTCCGACGGATCTTCCTTCCTCCAGACGAAGTTCAGCACGGGCATCATCCAAGGCCGCTTCATCTCCGAGAGGCTTCTCCGATGGAACTCCTTCCTAAGTCCAAGGATCCCCTTCTTCCACTTCTTCACGTATAACCCGTCCAGCGACGCCAAGAAAGGAACACCCGTGCCGAAGGTGGGTCCTCTCCCTTCCGCTCTCGATTGGATCAGAGAGGAAGAAAGCCCTTCCAGAAAGACAACGTAGAACAGGGGAGAAAGAACAAATGATGAGGATTTGAGAGTTGGGATTTTATAATTGTGTATGGATTAATTTGGATATTTTAAATAAATTTAGGATACTAATCTGAGTTAAATTTTTTGTTTGTTTATGTCAGTTTTCAGTAAGTAGCTAAGTTAACACTTAACTGCACATATCAATAATATTAAATCGGCTAATAACATTTAGACCAATAAAATTTACGAAAATGAAAGGTATATTTGGTCATTTTATAAACTAGAGGATTTCATTATATCCGATTTTTTATATATGTATATCACAACATTCTATTACTAATTTTTTTTTAGAAATGGAAGAAGATGATGTGTAATTCTTTATAATGGTTAATTAGTGTAGTTTTCTTTGATATGGAATTTATTTTTTTTTAATTTTAAATAACAAATCAAACATCTCAAATTTAAAGAATAATAAATTTTGTAAAGAAATTTGAGAATTATATTTTATGTTACACAAATTGGAGTGTTTGATTTGTGTTGAAATAATTTTTTTCATTATAAAATAAATTAAGGAGTTCGATTTGCACATTTAAATTTTTTTTAATACTAAAATACAAATTTGAGAATATACTTTTTTATTTTTGATATTGGGAGAAACATAGAGTATAACCGGGTTATGAAAGTGTAGAGGGCTTTCACGCGGATGTGATGGCTGTGATCAAGAAATCGGACGATCCGATTTGAAGCACAATAATCGGACGGTCCGATTAGATACTGGGCAGGTACACAAATCGGACCGTCCAATTTGCGCCCCCAGCGACGCGTTAAGCATGCATGCTGCCGAACCCCTCTTGCTTGTATACACTCCAATCTAAATACCCTATTCTCCAACCTTTCACTTTCGTTCCAACCTTCATACTCCAACCTCACCTTCACTTTCATTCTCCTCCATTGATGAAATGAAATTGGACTTTTGAAGAAAAAAAATTAGACCACTAGTCTTTAATAATGCCAAGAAAGAGAATAAAAGACGTCAATCGTCCAGAGTTCTACATTACTAATTATCTGGATCATTCTAATTATGTAAGTTTTTTATTTTAAACATTTTGATTTAATTAAAATAATAGTTATAATGTTAAAGATTAACTAAAATAATAGTGATAATGTTAGAGATTAGTTATTTATTATTGTGATGATATTAGAGATTAGTGTGGTAATAATTTTTAAATATTTTAATTTAATTAAAATAATAATGATAATTTTAGGGATTAGTAGTAATAAATTATAGTGATAATGTTAGAGATAAATGTAATATTAATTTTTATTAAGAATATGAATGTATGATAATAAATTAATTATTGTTATTAATAGATTGTAGTAATAATTGTTATTAAAATGTGTAGGTATGATAATAAAATAATTAATATTAATTGTTATTAATAGATTTATTGTAGTAATAATTCTTATTAAGATTATACACGTGTGATAATAAATTAATTATTATAAGAAAGCAAAAAGATGGCATGATAAGAAATTGTCATCCAGAGTCTTTGAGTCAGGGCAGAAAGTTCTGCTATTTAATTCTAGGCTCAAATTATACCCCGAAAAATTGAAGTCCCGGTGGAGAGGTCCATATGTGATTACAAGTGTGTCACCATATGGATACGTAGAGCTTCAGGATAATGATTCTAACAAAAAGTTCATTGTTAATGGACAGAGAGTCAAACATTATTTTGAAAGTAATTTTGCGCAAGAATGCTCAAAACTGAGACTTGACTAAAGCTCAGTAATAGTCCAGCTAAAGACAATAAAGAAGCGCTTGCTAGGAGGCAACCCAGCCATTTATAGGGCTTATTTGTTAATTAATTGATTTTTACAGGTTTATGTCAATTATCTTCAAGGTAAAATAGCAATTGCTTGAGTTCACAGAGTTACAGAAGGATCCAGAGGATAAAACAGCAAAAAGGAAGATCACTGGTGCGAAAAAGCAAGTGAAAGCTGTTTTGGGCATTGAACGCCCAAAAGAAGCACCTACTGGGTGTTCAACGCCAGTAAGGATAGCCATCTGGGCGTTAAACGCCAAAAAGGAGCATCTTCTGGGCGTTGAACGCCAGAAAGAAGCACCTTCTGGGCGTTCAACGCCAGATTTACAGCGTCTTGGGCGTTCAGAAAAACACCCAGTGACAAAGGAGTTCCTGGCGTTCAACGCCAGAAAGAAGCAACAGCTGGGCGTTGAACGCCCAGGAGAAGTTGCACATGGGCGTTAAACGCCCAAAACATGCAGCGTTTGGGCGTTTAACGCCAGGATGGTGGGGAGGAGGTAAATTCGTTTTTACTTCAATTTTTTTTAATTTTTATGTTCTAATTCATGATTTCTTGCATAAACATGTTACAAATTCTCATCCTTTAATTCCAAAAATTTTAATCCTAATTTCTAAAAACCCTTTTTCAAAAATATCAAATGTATCTTAATCCATAAACACAAATCTTTTTCCAATCCAATCCAACTCTTTTTCAAAATTTTCAAAACTCAATTATCTTTTAAAATCTTGTTCAAAATAAAAATTCATATTTATCTTTTTCAAATATCATTCACAATTTTTTAATTTTAAATTATATATTTTTCTTATCATATTTATCTTTTATAAATCATATCTTCTATCTTATCTTTCTTCAATATTTTTGAAAACCCACCCCCTCCCTTTAAATCCACCTTCGGCCTCCTTCCTCTCATCCACCATTCGACACTAACTCTCCTTCTATCCCTCTCCTTTCTTTTCTTTTGCTTGAGGACAAGCAAACCTCTAAGTTTGGTGTGTTTATCCGTGATCACTAAACCATACCCACTAAGATCATGGCTCCTAAAGGAAAACAACCCACTCCAAGAGGCAAGAAAGAGAGTATTCCAAAACCACTTTGGAATCAAGGGAAGTTCTTAACCAAAGAACATTCAAACCATAACTACAAAATAATGGGTCTAAGATCAGTGATCCCGAAAGTCAAATTTGATCTAAAAGAAGATGAATATCCGGAGATCCAAGAGCAAATTCGAAACAGGAACTGGGAAATCCTAGCTAATCCTGAAATAAAAGTGGGAAGGAATATGGTTCAGGAGTTCTACGCTAATCTGTGGCAAACAGACAGGCAGAGAATATCTGGAACTGCCCTCTATTACTATCGGACCTTGGTCAGAGGAAAGATTGTTCACATCCACCCTGACAAAATTAGGGAGATCTTTAAGCTGTCTCAGCTGAAAGATGACCCAGATTCCTTTAATAGGAGAATGATGAGAACAAACAAGGGCCTGGACAAGATTCTAGAGGATATATGCATCCCTGGAGCCAGGTGGACCACCAGCACCACGGGTGTCCCAAATCAACTCAAGAGAGAAGATCTCAAACCAATAGTTAGAGGCTGGCTGGACTTCATTGGGCGTTCTATATTGTCCACTAGCAACCATTCTGAAGTCACGGTTAAAAGAGCAGTGATGATTCACTGCATTATGTTGGGAAAAAAAGTAGAAGTTCATCAGTTAATTTCATGTGAACTTTACATAATAGCAAACAAGAAATCCAAAGATGCCAAATTGGCTTATCCAAGCCTAATCTCTATGCTATGTAAAGATGTTGGAGTAAAGATGGGAATAACTGAATATATCTCAGTTGAGCGGCCAATCACCAAAATATCAATGGAAAAACAACAAGTGCAGGATGACCCCATCAAAAGGAGAGCACAGGAATTCCTCCCAGAAATCCCTCAATTTGAATACTGGGAGCATCTTGAAGCATCTGTTACCAAGTTGCAAGAAGCTATGGACCAAATAAAGGAAGAACAGAATAATCAAAATAGCATGCTTTGCAAATTTCTTAGGGAACAAGAAGAGCAAGGGCGTGACTTAAAGGAACTGAAGCGTCAAAAATTGTCTCTTGAAGGACCAAGCACCCCACAGGCTAGATGGTGGACGAAATTGTGATCACTACAACTTCGCACAACTAATCAGCAAGTGTACTGGGTCGTCCAAGTAATAAACCTTACGCGAGTAAGGGTCGATCCCACAGAGATTGTTGGTATGAAGCAAGCTATGGTCACCTTGTAAATCTTAGTCAGGCAAACTCAAATGGTTATGGGTGATATACGAATAAAACATAAAGATAAAGATAGAGATACTTATGCAATTCATTGGTGGGAATTTCAGATAAGCGTACGGAGATGCTGTGTTCCTTCCGTTTCTCTGCTTTCCTACTGTCTTCATCCAATCCTTCTTACTCCTTTCCATGGCAAGCTGTATGCAAGGGTTTCACCGTTGTCAGTGGCTACCTCCCATCCTCTCAGTGGAAATGTTCAACGCACCCTGTCACGGCACGGCTATCCATCTGTCGTTCTCAATCAGGCCGGAATAGAATCCAGTGATTCTTTTGCGTCTGTCACTAACGCCCCGCCCTCAGGAGTTTGAAGCTCGTCACAGTCATTCAATCATTGAATCCTACTCAGAATACCACAGACAAGGTTTAGACCTTCCGGATTCTCTTGAATGCCGCCATCAGTTCTAGCTTATACCACGAAGATTCCGGTTAAAGAATCCAAGAGATATCCACCCAATCTAAGGTAGAACGGAGGTGGTTGTCAGGCACACGTTCATAGGTGAGAATGATGATGAGTGTCACGGATCATCACATTCATCAAGTTGAAGAACAAGTGATATCTTAGAACAAGAACAAGCGGAATTGAATAGAAGAACAATAGTAATTGCATTAATACTCGACCGTTGAAAATACATAAGAACAAGGTCTAGGCATAGCCGAATGGCCAGCCTCCCAAAGAGGGTTCAATCATAAAAACATGATCAAAAGCTCCCTAATACAATAGTAAAAGGTCCTACTTATAGAGAACTAGTAGCCTAGGATTTACAGAGATGAGTAAATGACATAAAAATCCACTTCCGGGCCCACTTGGTGTGTGCTTGGGCTGAGCATTGAAGCATTTTCGTGTAGAGACTCTTCTTGGAGTTAAACGCCAGCTTTGGTGCCAGTTTGGGCGTTTAACTCCCATTCTTGTGCCAGTTCCGGCATTTAACGCTGGGAATTCTGAAGGTGACTTTGAACGCCGGTTTGGGCCATCAAATCTTGGGCAAAGTATGGACTATCATATATTGCTGGAAAGCCCAGGATGTCTACTTTCCAACGCCGTTGAGAGCGCGCCAATTGGGCTTCTGTAGCTCCAGAAAATCCACTTCGAGTGCAGGGAGGTCAGAATCCAACAGCATCTGCAGTCCTTTTTAGTCTCTGAATCAGATTTTTGCTTAGGTCCCTCAATTCCAGCCAGAAAATACCTGAAATATCAGAAAAACACACAAACTCATAGTAAAGTCCAGAAAAGTAAATTTTAACTAAAAACTAATAAAAATATACTAAAAACTAACTAGATCATACTAAAAACATACTAAAAACAATGCCAAAAAGCGTACAAATTATCCGCTCATCACTAGAGGAACATCCACTTCTCAAAATAAAGGTTGTTGAGTTCTAATTTTAGCTTTAACTCTGTGATAGTTGTTATTATAGGAATTTACCTTAGAAGTTATATATAAGTAGTAGTAATTAGTATATCTATTTTAATTTTATTTTCAATTAAGTTATAATTTATTTTTCTCATCATCATCAAACATGAATAAAATAGTAGATTTTTAGAATAAAGAGGCAATTTATATTTTTCGAGTATTTAATAAGGAAAATTCTAATTAATTATATGTGGTGGCAATACTTTCTGTCTTCTGAATGAATGCTTGAACAATGCATATTTTTTATCTTGAATTTTATGAATGTTAAAATTGTTGGCTCCTGAAAGAATGATGAATAAGAGAAATATTATTGCTGATCTGAAAAATCATAAAATTGATTCTTGAAGCAAGAAAAAGCAGTGAAAAAAAAATTTACAAGGAATCATTGGATAAGGAAAAAGAAAAATCCAATAGACCTTAAAACCAAAAGGCAAGGGTAAAAAGGATCCAAGGCTTTGAGCATCAATGGATAGGAGGGCCTAAGGAAATGAATCCAGGCCTAAGCGGCTAAATCAAGCTGTCCCTAACCATGTGCTTGTGGCATGCAGGTCCAAGTGAAAAGCTTGAGACTGATTGGTTAAAGTCGTGATCCAAAGCAGAAAGAGTGTGCTTAAGAACTCTAGACACCTCTAATTGGGGACTTTAGCAAAGTTAAGTCACAATCTGAAAAGGTTCACCCAATTATGTGTCTGTGGCATTTATGTATCCGGTGGTAATACTGGAAAACAAAGTGCTTAGGGCCACGGCCAAGACTCATAAAGTAGCTGTGTTAAAGAATCAACATACTAAACTAGGAGAATCAATAATACTATCTGAATTCTGAGTTCCTATGGATGCCAATCATTCTGAAATTCAAAGGATAAAGTGAGATGCCAAAACTATTCAGAAGTAAAAAGCTACTAGCCCCGCTCATCTAATTAGAATCTGAGCTTCACTTGAAACTCTGAGATACTATTGTTTCTTAATTTCTTTTTATCCTATTTTATTTATCTAGTTGCTTGAGGACAAGCAACAGTTTAAGTTTGGTATTATGATGAGCGGATATTTTATACGCTTTTTGGGGGTAATTTCATGTAGATTTTAGTATGTTTTAGTTAGTTTTTAATAGATTTTTATTAGTTTTTAAGGCAAAAATCATATTTCTGGACTTTACTATGAGTTTGTGTGTTTTTCTGTGATTTCAGGTATTTTCTGGCTGAAATTGAGGGAGCTGAGCAAAAATTTGATTTAGGCTGAAAAAGGACTGCTGATGCTGTTGGATTCTGACCTCCCTGCACTCGGAATAGATTTTTTGGAGCTACAGGAGTCCAATTGGCGCGTTCTTAATTGGGTTGGAAAGTAGACATCTAGGACTTTCCAGCAATATATAATAGTTCATACTTTGCACGAAGATAGATGACATAAACTGGCGTTCAATGCCAGTTCTATGTTGCAGTCTGGCGTTCAGCGCCAGAAACAGGTTACAAGTTGGAGTTCAACGCCAGAAACAGGTTACAACCTGGCGTTCAACTCCAGAAACAGCCCATGCACGTGAGAAGCTTAAGTCTCAGCCCCAACACACACCAAGTGGGCCCCAGAAGTGGATTTCTGCACTATCCATTTTAGTTTACTCATTTTCTGTAAACCTAGGTTACTAGTTTAGTATTTAAATAACTTTTAGAGAATTATTTTGTATCTCATGACATTTTTAGATCTATATTTTATACTCTTTGATGACATGAGTCTCTAAACTCCATTGTTGGGGGTGAGGAGCTCTGCAGCGTCTCGATGAATTAATGCAATTATCTCTGTTTTCCATTCAAACACGCTTGTTCCTATCTAAGATGTTCATTCGCGCTTCACCATGAAGAAGGTGATGATCTGTGACACTCATCACCTTCCTCAATTCATGAACGTGTGCCTGACAACCACCTCCGTTCTACATTAGATTGAATGAGTATCTCTTAGATTCCTTAATCAAAATCTTTGTGGTATAAGCTAGAATTGATGGCGGCATTCATGAGAATCCGAAAAGTCTAAACCTTGTCTGTGGTATTCCGAGTAGGATTCAAGGATTGAATGGCTGTGACGAGCTTCAAACTCGCGATTGTTGGGCGTAGTGACAGACGCAAAAGAATCAATGGATTCTATTCCGACATGATCGAGAACCAACAGATGATTAGCCGTGCTGTGACAGAGCATTTGGACCATTTTCACTGAGAGGTTGGGAAGTAGCCATTGACAACGGTGACACCCTACATACAGCTTGCCATGGAAGGAGCCTTGCGTGTGTGAAGAGGAGTACAAGAGAAAAGCTGAAATAAAGAGGACAAAGCATCTCCAAAACTCCAACATATTCTCCATTATTGCACAATAAGTATTTATTTTATGCCCTTTGACTTTTTACAATTAAAATGAAAGAACCCTATTGGCATCCTGACTAAGATCAACAAGATAACTATAGCTTGCTTCAAGCCAACAATCTCCGTGGGATTCGACCCTTACTCACGTAAGGTATTAATTGGACGACCCAGTGCACTTGCTGGTTAGTGGTACGAGTTGTGAAAAGTGTGATTTACAATTTCGTGCACCAATGGCCTCAAACTATATGGGCAAAGCTTCGTACAAAGCTTTCCAACCTCCAAAAATTGACTCCATTGCCTCTTGTGTTGCCAACCATGCTTTGCGATAACTAAGGTTGGCAATGGGTAGGGTAGGGTTTGGACCCTACCCTAACCCTATCCGCGGGTTGAAAATTTTATTAAAACTCTACCCTATCCTACCCGCAGATTGAGAATCTCTCAATCCTAACCCTACCCGTACCCTAAAGTTCTAAACCCTACCTACCTTACCCTACCCCACCCTACCCGTAGAAATATCAATTTTTTTCAAAGTAAATGTAAAATTCAATCATTTCGAATTTTATACATATTAATAACATAAAAAATAAAAAACTAATGCTCTAAATTACTAAATTAACTAACTATTTAGTGGTTGTTCACTTATTGTAAGTCATTACATAAGGGAGGTTGTGGGTTCAACTCTCACTTCCTTCACTATATACCTAATTTTTATAAAATATGTGTTATATATAAATTGCGGGTAGGGTAGAGTAGGGTACATCCTAAACCCGTACCCTACCCTACCTGCAGGCATACCCGGATCGTACCCTACCCTACTCACAGCGGGTCGGGTAGCCTACCCTACCCAAACGGGTTGGACCGGATTGGGTACCTGCTGACAAGGTATGAATTGCCAGTCCTAGCGATAACTTATGGTGTAGTTAAACTTCAATTGTACTTCCGCAGTCACTAATTTCACCTTTATAAATGGGTCAACTTCTACCAATGACTTTATTGCTTTTGCAATTGTGTTGAAACCCAGCTTTGAATAATCTTGAGAAATGGTGGTCCTAGTACAGGTGTGACTACCATTGTACCTCCTTATTTTCCAACATTACTTCCTGGATATTTTGCTAACCCTGATCAGCCAATCATAACCTGCGCTGTACTGGGTACATTTAGCATAGAATGTCGTCGGTTCTGACTTATGCACCTGATAATCTACACCTCTACGGATGGTATAGTCTTTCATCACCTTTATTACTGCCTCCCTAGAACTAAATTCCACTCCCACGGTGAATTTACCATCTGCATAACAGGAAGCTCTGCTGCAATCATGCCACAAAATTTATATTTCCATAAATAATTCTTAAATACGTGTCTCATTAATAAAATCTATCTATGATCCGTAAATCAAGAATAAATCGTGCAAAAATTAATAAATTAATCAACTAGGTCATCAAATGCTATTTAATAAATTAATAATCACACAAGAATGCGAAATAATAAATTTCTCAACATACATGTTTACTTGATAATTAAAAACTAAACAATTACTAATTATATGCTATATTTTACCTATTTACCGTTGTCTTAAATATTTATCTCAAACTCAAAATCTATGTATAAATCATAATTTAAAAATTCCTACATACCTGCATTTATATATTGAGAAAACTTTGGTGCATGCATGGCCTCCAAATCCAACGACCACATGAAAGTCAGCTCCTCAACGACTATTGGTTTGCTAGTACATTTGCCACATCCGCCACATCTTCTGCCATAGCATCATCAGCTTAATCTTCGTCTCCACCCAGATCAACAACCTCATAGTTACTTTCAAACTCTTCTTCGCTATCACTGTTGTAATCTTCCAATAAAATATCTCGGTCCACTACAGACTACTTGAACTTAATATACAGTTCGATGAACATATTCGAGACCGACTTTCAAGATACATTGAAAACATTTCTTGCAAGCTCACTTCGTTGGTCACGTATTTCGTTTGAAATTGAACGAACCCACCAAATATAGATATAGAATATTTGTATAGAATACACAACACTACTAGATATTTGAGAATCCATCTTCTCACAAATCACACCTTTTAAATCTTCAAATGACAGTGTGAATGGAATTATAATATCTATTAGATTTTCACATACAAATTTCACTCATTCAAATATTTGTAATAAAATTTGATCATGATAATATACTTTTAACATTACTCTATAATCCATGATAATAGAAAAAAAGAGAAAGAGCAGAGACGAGTTTTAGAGATTTGAAGAGAAGAGTGTGAGAAGAAGAAGACGAAGAGGATAGCTCGGTTATGGGGTTGGTATATATAAAACTGAAATCAGATCATCCGACCGCTTTCTTGATAGTTCAAATTTTTTTGAAAACTTAAATTGGATAGTCCGATTAGTGACATGGCCCGCCAAAAATTATTTTTTGAAAGAAACCGGTGGGTTTGATTTCATAGCCCATTAAACATTTTGTCCTGCACACTTGAAATCGCTGGGTCCGATTTCTCTGGACAGAAAAAATTGAACTCTGCATGCATGAAATCGGTAGATTTCGATTTTTTTACAAGCAAAATATCAGCCCAACACAAATTGGACGGTCCGATTTGTGTCCCTTCTCACTTCTTAGAAATCGGACCGTCCGGTTTCTAAGAGGTCAACTAACCACCGTCATAACAGTGTAAAATACCCTTAACATCCATAACTAGGTGTTATACCAAACTATGTGTCATATCCAAAAAAATTAGCCTCAAATTTATAGGTTTAAAAAAATTAAAATAAGAAAAACAAATCAAATTTACGGCTGATTTTTTTATATGATTTAGCATTGTGAGTTATGCTGGGTTACGATGATTAGGGGTGAATTACACTGTTATATGACGACGTTAGTTTTAGGAATCTGGAGGGAGAAGAAATCGGACCGTCAGATTTCATGTTGAGAGAGAAAGGAGCACAAATCGGACGGTCCGATTTGTGTGATGCAGATATTTGCTTTGCATGAAATCGGACCCACCAATTTCTGGTTGTCCAAAATTTTAAAACCAAGAGTGCACTAATCGGACCCACCGATTTTTGGTTGTCCATATTTTTAAAACCAAAAGTGCACTAATCGGACCCACCGATTTCCGGTGGCAAATTTTATTTAAATCCGGGAGTGCAGCAATCGGACCCACCGATTTGTGATGCGGAAAAATTTTGAAATAATAGAACACGGTCGGTCCATTTAATTTTATTGTAAGTGCATACATAAACCCAAAAAAATAACAGAAACCCATTCTTCCTCTGCTCTCATTCTTCTCCTTCATTCTTGCAGAACAGATTTTAGTGAGATTGAGAGTAGTTAATTACGTATAGTGTTATGGATGATAGAGTTGTGTTGAAAATTTATTGTTACGGACAGATTTTATTACAAACATATGAGGGAGTTCAATTTGTGTGTGAAAATCCATTAGATATTGTTATTCCGTTCACATTGTCATTTGAGGAATTGAAATGTGTAATTTGTGAGAAGATAGATTCTCAAATATCTAGGAGAGTATCGAGTATTTTTTACAGGTATCCTTTATCTGTGTTTGGTATATTCGTTCAATTTCAGACCAAATACGTGACGGATGAAGCGAGTATACATGAAATGTTTTCAATGTATATGGAAAATCGCCACCAAATGTCGTGTATCGAGTTGTATATTGAGTTCGAGCAATCTAAAGTGAACCGTAATATTGAATTGGAAGATTATAATAGTGAAAATGAGGAGGAATTTGAAGGTAACTATGAGATCGTTGGTCCAAGTGAAGACGAAGATGAAGCTGACGGCGCTATGAATGTAGATGTGGCGGAAGTTGCAAATACACTAGCAAACCCACATCCATTTCAGGAGCCTTCTTTCATGCGGTCATTGGATTTGGAGGCTTTGCATGCACCGAAATTTTCCCAATATATGAATGCAGGTATGTAAAGAAAGATAGCTTTGTGATATTCTGAATTAGGAAAAGAATAAGGTCAGATGATTAGTATATGTGATATGTGGATAGTAATTTGTGACCAAAGCATTTGATTACTTTATTAGTTAATAGTTCTTTATTATGAATTATATTTAGTTGTTCCTTACATAGATAGAATAGCGGAAAAAAAAAGACTATTATGATCATACATGGTAATGAATGATTTATTACTGATTACATAATAAAGGATTTATTACTTATGATTTATGCAGCACTTCCTGTTGTGGCGGATGGTGAGTTCACGGTGGGGATGGAATTCAGTTCAAGGGAGGCAGTAATAAAGGCAATGACAGATTATACCATCCGTAGAGGTGTAGACTATCGAGTATATGAGTCGGAACCGACGACATTCTATGCCAAATGTACACAATATGGCAATGGTTGTGATTGGCTGATCAGGGTTACCAAAATGCAGAAGAAGTACTGTTGGGAGATAAGGAGGTACAATGGAAGTCACACTTGTACCAGGTCTACTATTTCTCAAGACCATTCAAAGCTGGATTTCAAGACAGTTGCAGAAGCAATTAAGCTGTTGGTAGAGGTTGACCCGTCTATAAAGGTGAAATCAGTCATTGCTGAAGTCCAGTGAAAGTTTAACTACACCATCAGTTATCACAAGGCTTGGTTAGCAAAGCAGAAGGCGGTGGAATCAATTTTCGGAGGTTGGGAAGCATCGTATGAAGCTTTGCCCATATGGTTTGAGGCCATGTGTCACAAGGAGCCATCAGCAGTGGTTCACTTTGAAACAATGCCTGCTTACCAGGGGGATGATTTGGTTCCTGATATACATGTACTACATAGAGTCTTCTGGAGTTATTACCCTTGTATAAGGGCCTTCAAACACTGCAAGCCAGTGATGTAGGTGGATGAGACTCATTTGTATGGAAAATACAAAGGTTGTTTATTAGTTGCAGTCTCACAAGATGGTAATAACAACATCATGCCTATTGCATTTGCCATAGTTGAGGGAGAGACTTCTGATGCATGGTACTTCTTCTAAGTAACTTGCGTCAACATGTGGTGACACGTGATAGTGTGGGACTTATCTCTGATTGACACGATTCTATTAGGTCAGCTATTGATCGGAGTAATGGGGCTTAGTCTCCTCCTAGAGCTTTTCATATGTTTTGTATCCGGCATATTGAGTCCAACATCTTGAGGAAGTTCAAGGCATCTTACTTGCAGAAGCTTATCGTCAACATTGGTAAGTTTGAATACAATGAACTTTGAATTTATTGTAAGTACGATTGAATAGAATGGTGTTCATAGTTGACTGAATGTTTTTCATAAGATACTCGAAGACGATCAGGGAGTACCAGATGCGCTATGAACGATTAAAAGAACGGTATGAGGCTTACACCAACTGGCTTGATTGGATCCCACGTGAGCAGTATGATTTGGCATTTGATGGTGGATACCGATGGGGTCATATGACCACCAATCTTGTGGAGTGCATCAACTCCGTCTTAAAGGGTGCATGCAATCTCCCGGTCACTGCGCTTGTTAAGGCTACATTTTATAGACTGAATGAGTTGTTCACTAGGAAAAGAGCCGAGGCTGAATCCCGAATTAATGCTGGACTTGTGTTCTCTGAGATGGTGACCTCCAAACTGCATGCAAATCAACGAGCATCGGCTAACATACAGGTTAGCTGTTTTGATAGAGAAAATGAAGTCTTTGAAGTACACGAGATGCCTAGTGGGGTTGAGTATGCAGTTGACCTAGAAATGGTAGCCGGATCCAAGCCCAAGTAAGCAACAGTGTCAGTGGACCATCCATCTCCTTGCAGTCGACATGAGTTGCCCTACACAATGATCTATACAAGTGTGCCAGGCATATCGAACCCCAACTAAACTGTATGATCCCACCGAAGTTACGGAGCAAAGGCAAAAATTTCCAATGCACCGCTGCACCCGACTTATCTCCAAACAGAATTGTCCCGAACAACAACGTTATGTGACACTTTACATACATCTGAATGTGAACATCATCATTCAACACTATATGATCTTTCAAACCCCTAAACCACATTAATTTTATAAAGCTCCCTCTACAGTCCGTCTTCCTCGATTCAACTCCAAATTGGTGCAAGCACTCGGCCTCCAATGCCTCAAAACTACTCATGGTTGGTCTTGTAACCGGAAGACCATTTGTCGGCAGACCGAGAATTATCGCCACATCCTCCAAGGTCACGGCACACTCACCAACCGAAAAATGAAATGTGTGAGTCTCAGGCCGCCATCTCTCAATCAGAGCATTAATCATTGCTGACTGACATTGGATAACTACAATTTGGGAAACATAATAAAATCCAGTCTCACGTAAGTGTGACTCAACAATTTGGTTGTATGGATCCGACGGCTTTAAATGATCACATATCAACATCCATGAACCCTACAATATCACATTTCCGTTAAAAGTACCAATATAATATAACTATATTATCAAAAACACAATTATCCTTACATGTGGGCTGCACACGGATCGGATCGGATCGGATATAGCCTAAAATTCTATCCGATCTACACTGCACTCATCGGATCGGATAGGATATGATATCCACATTTTTTTAGGCTAGATCCGATCCGATTCGCAAATTTGCGGATCGGATCGGATCAGATATCGAGTATATCCGCATAATTCAAAAAAACTATTTTAAGATTTTGTTTGACTGTTTTTACAAAAAAATATCCAGAAAATTCATTTTTTATTTGTTTAAGCCTATTTACTCCTAAAATATTATCAATAATAGTTCTCTTGAATAACAAAAATAAAATAATAACACATGATTTAAGTTTAATTATTCTAAGTTAAAATACAACATAAAAAATTAAAACTAAAATATCATAAAATTAATAAAATAACACACTAAAATTCATATCACATTAGGGTTTACTTTCTTAAACTATGCTATTTATATGTGATGTGCGGATATGCAGATTTGCGGATTGAATCCACGGATATCACTGTCGAATCCGCAATCCAATTCTACCATAGTGCGGATCGGATAATATCCACAAAATTCGGATCGGATTCGGATAATTACTGCGGATATGCGGATATTATCCGATCCATGTGCAGCCCTATACATGTCCATTATAACTAATTACTAGCATAATTGTATTTCAAACATACACAGTAAATCTGTTATACAAAAATCCTCCAATCATATTCATTACCTTATAACAAAAATTAATTAACCTTAAGTAACTAACCAGAATAATTTCACGACTGATAAATTATTTATTCGTAGAACAAATATTTTTTTTCTTTCATCCTCTATTATTATTATTATTATTATTATTATTATTATTATTATTATTATTATTATTATTATTATTATTATTATTATTATTATTCATAAAACAACATACTAATTTTCCAATTTAGGTTTAGTTATTAACTTATTACTAATTTATTGTCTAAATTTTACTAAATTATATTAAATTCAACTATTAATGATCATAAATAATTTATTAAATTTATGTTATTAATCATAATAATTTATTAAACTCAATTACTAACTAATACTAATCTCATTCTTCTTTCATTCACATCCATCCATCCCTTCGTTCATTCGTTCGTTCATTCATTCATTCATTCTTTCTCTCTTTCTTTCTTTCTTTCTTTTTATTTCATTTCATTAACCAATAATCATAAAAAACCCCAAATCAACGGTACCATATCATACATACATACATGACAAATCCCTACTTTAATCTTCATTTCTAACCACCTAACAGTAAAATCATACACACATATATGATTAATCTCTACTTAGTGCCATTATAATATATATTACTAATCAAATCTAATATTATCACTATTATTATTATTAAATCAAATTATTAAAAAATAAAAATTTACATAATTAGAATGCCGAAGATAATTAGTCATATAAAGCTCTGGTTGATTTACTTCTTTGATTTTTAGTCTTCTTGTCATTGTTTTTCAATTTTTACCGAAATTTGTTGTGGTCCAACAATGGTGAATAATGGGCAGAGTTGTGGGATTGGGGAGAATGAAGAGAGTATGAGATTAAAAGAGATGTATGCTGGGAGGGGGCACTTGTATTTGCTGAGAGTGCAACGAAGCCAACCAAGGTCGCCACCTGCATGCGTGCCACGTGGGAGGAGTGCACTAATTGGACCCACCGATTTTTGCACCGTTTGATTTGTGAAATCGGATCGTCTGATTTTTGTGCTACCGATCGATCCGTTCGATTACTTCTACGCAGCCATTACAGATACACTATAACCCCATATCCAAGCTATACACCATCATTCCCTCCATAGCAAAATTAAAAAACTCCAGATTTACATGTTTAAAAAAAATCACAAAACTAACGGTAGGATTTGTTTTCTTCACGGAGAAAATCACATCAAGTCTCCATATTACTCGAAAATATCGTTGGAAGTCCAACACCAAAATTAAAAACGGTACCCTACCATCCAACTCACTTATAACAAGTCCACAATTGTGTTTTCCATATTTCCAGTATGAGTATATGACACATCTAAGTTACGGAACCAAATAAGCAACTATTGATCGGCTCAACCTTGGTGCAGCTACACCAAAACCCAGCCTTACACTAACTCTAAGTCTCTAACAAACTCTGGTGCACTTTCTCTTATCCATTCTTTAGTCTCGTCTCTTGTGTGCACTGCACATAGATCCAGTTGTTGAATATTGTAACATATGGCATCCACCTCTTATTCTACTTCAATGATCCCACCACAAAGATTATACACCTATCACGTGTTCTTGAGTTTCAAAGGAGAGGACACTCGCACTGGATTCACTAGCCACCTCTACGCCGCCCTAAACAGGAACGGAATCACAACCTACATCGATGACAATAACCTTCGCAAAGGCGATCTTATTTCAGATGAACTCCTCAGAGCAATTGAAGAGTCTGTGTTTGCAGTCATAGTCCTCTCACCCAACTACACTTCCTACACATGGTGCTTGGATGAGCTCTGCAAGATCCTTCACTGCAACAACGACCTGCCCCAACACATCGTGACGGTGTTCTACGATGTGGATCCTTCTGATGTGAGGCACCAGAAAGGAACCTTCCAATATGCTTTCAGGAAATACCAGCACAGATTCGGAGAAGAGAGTGAGAATGTTAAAAGATGGAGACACGCTTTAACACAAGTTGCTGCTTATTCTGGTTGGCACACCAAAAATCAGTAAGCTAGAAAATTCTTCACTTCTTGTTTTGTTGTTGCAATCAAATTATTATGTGCTATACATGTTCCAAGTTTTTGTTTGTGATGTGAAAATTCTCTCTACCGAATAGTCATAATTAAATACTAATTTTTGTGTGGGAAAAAAGTTTTATTATCTATTGGAGAAACTTTGATGGTTTAGATAAATTATTCTTTAATGGAAATTCTTGGAGTCAGCTATTTTTACCCCAATACTTCAATACTGTTTTTTATACTAAGTTTTTTCATATAAAAGATATTCGAGTGATGCACATATGAACTAAAAGGTTTTGTGTACGAATATTTTGAGTCAATATATAACCAACAAATTTATTTTAGCAAACATGGTATTTACTTTTTCCTTGATCATCTTTTTTGCTTATTTTTTATTCAAATTATTGACTACAAGTTGGTTTCTCTTTTTTTTTCTCTAAAGGTTTGATAACAAGTTTGAATTTAAGGATTTGAGAACATAACATAAAAGTTTAATATAACGTTTAATTGACGTTGTTTAAGGAAATAAAATATAAAGCATTAAAAGTGTGTAACAATATAACGTACATAGAATTACGATGATATTTTCAAGAAATAATTTAAGAAAAATTCTAGGGGGCAGCAACTTTCGTGTTTTTTAGCCAGCACTTAACCATCAAAACAAAAGTGAATGATCTCCCACCATTAGATATAATCTCACACCATTAAAAATACTATTGATGGCCAATTGATGGTTACAAAATACCAAAATTGTTGCCCCCTAGCATTCCTCATAATTTAATTTAAGCATTGCTTTCAACTGCATTTTTCGAGAGTAAAACTCGGGGAATTTTGGATAATAAGGTGAAGCTCAGTTTGGCAATATGAGCTGAGAACAACACTACTTGCAAGTAATTGGGCTCGTGAAAACTTCTTTGTAGTTTGCATTGTTTATCTTTCTCTTGCTATAAATAAAAAGTTGTTGCTTTATTTTGGTTCTGTATCTTGCTAGACTTACAAAGAAATATCTTTCCCTGAATAGGAATGAGGCAGCACTTGTGGAAAGAATTTCTAAATATATACATGAAATATTGATTCCAAAGTTGCCATCTTCAATGAAGAATCTTGTGGGGATTGATTCAAGAGTGAACCAAGTGATTAGTCAAATAGGCCTTGGATTGAATGATGTTCGCTATATAGGCATATAGGGAATGGGTGGGATAGGTAAGACAACTATTGCTAGAGCGGTCTTTGAAACCATTCGAAGTAGATTTGAAGTTACTTGCTTTCTTGCCGACATAAGGGATCAATGTGAGAAAAAAGATATTGTTCACATGCAAAAACAACTTCTTGACCAAATGAATATTAGTTCAACTGCTGTTTATAGTGAGTATGATGGACGTACAATAATTCAAAACTCTCTACATCACAAAAAGGTTCTTCTTGTTCTTGATGATGTAAATCATGAAAAGCAATTAGAGAATTTGGATGGGGAGCAAGATTGGTTTGGTCCTGGAAGCAGAATAATAATCACAACTAGAGATATACATCTGCTAATGGAACAATAGGTGCATGAAACTTATAAGGTTGAAGGGTTACTAGAAAGTGAAGCCTTTAACTTCTTCTGTTTAAAAGCTTTTAAACTACCAAAACCTACAGAAGGGTTTTTGGATTTGTCCAAAGAAGTGGTTAAATACAGTTGTGGTCTTCCATTGGCACTTAAACTACTGGGTTCCCATCTTTATGGTAGATCCATTAAGGTTTGGCACAGTGCTATTGAAAAAATAAAAAAATCTTCACATTCTGAAATTATTGATGTACTGAAAATAAGCTATGATGGTTTAGGTTCTAAGGAAAAAGGACATTTTTCTAGAAATTGCTTGTTTCTTTAAAGGACATGAGAAAGATTATGTAACAAAGATATTAGAAGGATGTGGTCATGATGCTGAAATTGGTATTGATATTTTGATTAGTAGATCATTGATCACATTAGGGAAGAATATCTTTGGGGAGTTTGCAGTGGGGATGCATGATTTGCTTGAAGAAATGGGAACATTTATTGAAATTCAAGAGTCTCCAGATAATTGTAGCAAGCGTAGCAAGTTGTGGTGTGAAGATGATATCGATCTTGTACTCAAACAACACAAAGTAAGTGCTGGTTTCTTCCACAATTAAAAAATTTATGGAATTAAGACAAGAATTTGGTAACTGTTTTCATTGGTTTTTTGTATAGGAAAGTAAAACAACACATAGCATCGTTCTACATGGTATGGAACTTTATAAGACTGCGGTGCGTTGGAGAGATTTATCTTTCTCAAATATATGCCAGCTAAAGCTCCTCATTTTAGATGATGTGAAAGCTCCCATTCTAAACAATATTCTAAGTTCCTTAAGAGTTTTGCAATGGAGAGGTTGTCCAATGGAAACTATGCCCCTTACGGATCAATACTATGAACTTGTTGAAATTGATTTGTGTCGGAGCAGCATTGTAATTCCATGGAATGGAAAAAAGGTAGAGTTTTTCGTCAAGAGCTCTATCAAATGATATTACATGAACATTTACAATAAAAATAGTAATTCTCTGATATTCTTTGCATTGTTCAGCTTCTAGAAAAGTTAAAGTACTTAAATTTGTCATGGTGCTCCAATCTGAAGTAAACTCCGGATCTTTCTGGGACTCCCAATCTACAATCACTTGATCTTAAGGCTTGTGCAAAGCTGAATGATATTCACCCATCTCTCCTACACCACAAGGGCATTGTTATATTGAACTTACAGAGTTGTAACAATCTGGAAATACTTGGAGATAAAATGGAGATGAGTTCACTCAATAAACTAGATCTATTGTTGTGCGACAGTTTGAGAAAGCTCCCAGAATTTGGGAAGTGCATGAAACAGTTATCGATTCTTAATTTGGGTGGTACAGAGATAGAAGAGCTACCCACAATGCTAGGGAATTTGGTTGGCTTGTCTGAGTTGGGCATAAATGGATATAGCGAGCATAGAAGTGTTCCAAATATTGTTGGAGTTTTATGTTCTATGTCTCGTCTAACCTCTTTGAGCAGTCTGAAATTATGGGGATGTTTTCCCGCAGAGTCAGCCCTTTACTACAATCTCGGCCGCTTATCGTCGTTGACGTATTTGGATTTATCGTGGAATCGATTTGCAAGGGTTCCATTAAGTATCCATGAACTTCCCCGGCTTACACGTCTGCAGCTATATCTTTGCCATAAACTGGAGGTTTTGCCAGAGCTTCCATCAAGTCTGAGAGAACTAGACGCATCATCTTGTACATCACTAGATGCATCTTATGTCAATGATGTTATACCAAAGATGTGTCATATCTTTGTAGAATCAGCTAGACAAGATTGTGAAGACGTCTTTCAAGTGTTGATCCCAAAGGAGGAAATTCTGGCATGGTTTGACCATCAGGAACAAGGTAATGCTGTATCAGTCCCATTCCTACATAATTGTCCTTCAACTGAAACCATCGCACTTGCTCTCTGCTTCCTATTACATGGTCCAACACGTGATAGACTACGGCCTTTAGTAATCTGCAACGGTCAAGAATTCATCAACCGAAGTTTATTTCAAGTGTTTCTCACTAGAGTTTCTCCACATTTGTTTATTGTCTACTTGACTGGTTACTGTTTTAGTAGCCTATTATGCCAAGAGAATCTCTTCCAAATGTTATTTCCCAGTAATCCCGATTATAATATCCTAGTACAAAGATCTGGAGCACGTTGGGTGTGTAAGCAAGACATTCAAGATTTCAAGAGAAGAAAAATCTGAAACAGAAAAAAACAACTTTTGAACTGCACATGGGCATCATCTTACATTGTCCTCCTTCTCAGAGGAAGAGGAAGTGCCTGCTGATATAGCATAGGACACTATTCTTCTTTATTTGGCATTTCGCAGAAGCTCTGACCCACCTGAACACCTATCTTCCCTTTGCATCCCAACAACACTTCTTTTGTAAGGTGAGTATTTGGAGGTTGCATTTGGGTTCATCCGTGATGGCTTTCCTTTTTTTTTAGTTTGAATATTATGGGACAAATGTATAAAGTGGGTATGATGTGTAATTTATTGAGGTTATAGTGATTTTTAAATAATGGGTTGGAGACTTGGAGGGAAACACTTGAGCTTGACAATGCTTTGAATGTTTCGTTGCTGCCGCATAGCATGAGATTTGCAAGCATAACTAGAAACATTCAGATTCACGTTCATTATAGAGGGAAGGAGAAAATCTACAGGTCATGGATTGGGGAGTACCAATGTCAACTTAGTTGCAATTCTTGTAAGTTTCCAAGCTGTGTTTATTATGATTAGGTTATGTTTCTTTATTTCTATCTGCTTTAGAATTTTGACTACTACTGTTTGATTAGCAGCTCATTTTTTTTAACCACACATTTTTTATTATGTGCATTTTGAATTTTGAGGTCGATAATAGAATATAGGTTACAATCTTTGGAAGACACATGATGTAAATGAAATGAAGCTATCACCAATATATGGCATTGATATTATCTGATTGCCAATAAAGTTATTGAATTATTTATCATGCTTAATTCAATGTTTCATCATATTTATGTTTTGTTTTTTTTTTATAAAATATCTTAATCTTCAATTTCGTCTATTTTGTTCTATTCTTTTAACATACTAGGTTATACCTAATAAAACAAGTGTATTAACCCGTGTCATGCACGTGATAAGACTGAAATTATAATTTTAAATTATTTTGTTAAGATTGATGGTTTTAGTGGCTAAGAGAAGGGGGTTGAATCTTAGCCCCCTTTTTGCTTGATTACACTTTCTCGTCTTTGAGGAGACTTTTCTGTTTTTGTCTCGTCCCTAGCTACGAGACTTTTTATTTTTGTCTCGTCAGTTGGCACGAGATATTTTTGGTTTTATCTCCTGAGCAGTAGAAACAGAAATGGAGTAGTAAGAAAAGAAGATTACACCCAGATATATCCTGGTTCAGCTGCTAAGTGCAATGCAGCCTACATCCAGTCTCCATCATAACTATGATGGAATTTCACTATAATCATCCTGATTACAAACTGTAAAGTGCTAACTCAACTTACAAAGGGATTCCCACAGAATCATGAAACACAACATAGATGAACAAAGGAACTCTAAGACATCTATGGCTTTTTCTTTTAATTTTGCACTCTCTGCTTTTTTCTGCTCTATGGCTTTTTCATACAAACCTCACTATTTATCTTTTTCCATGAGACTCAAGACATGACAAAATTAAACAGAAAAATACTAAACAGAATACATTGAAGAAGAAAAAACTGTTAGCTCAGGTAGTTCTGAGAACCCTGTGCCTTGCACTCTCACACTTTCTTCTTTGAATCAAACTGTGACTGTTCACCCCTTTTATAGAGAAGAGAAGCCTTCACAGTTGAAATAAAACCAAGCTTAACTTCTTTTCCTTCAAAACAGAGCTTGTTCGGCCACAGAGAGAGAAGAGGTAGCTCATGCAAAACCCAACATGCAAATACCTCTAGTTCTTCTTTGGTCATCACTCTTCATCAATCCGAGCGCTCCATCCTTGGCTTGCTCTCCAAGATGGATTTCTGGCCCGTTATGCTTTATGATGATGATGGCTTCATCTGCTCCAATCTCTGCCTCTTCCATCACTTCGCCACTCTAGCTACTTTCTGTGGTGGTTGAGCAGAATCAAAGACAAGCCATGCCTCCAAAGATCTCTTCCTTGCTGGCCAAATCTCCTACTTTCTTTTTGGGTATGAGGAGCTCGAGATTACCTCACCAAATCTTACTATTTTTTGTGAAAATCTCAGCCACAACATACTTTTATTTTGTTATGTTTTCTTGCCATCATCATGATAATCTTGAGACGTGCTCTATCTCCTTTTCGGTGAGTAGGTGTGGCTTCCATGGCTTCCATTATTTTCTGGTTAATGACCGAAAAAGAGTGAGAGAGAGATGAGAGAGAAGAAAGGGCTAGAACAAAAGCAACTAAATGAATCATATTAATTGAAGTGAGATTGCTTTTACTTCCCTTGTAGAATAGCGTGAAGCAATGATGCCTTCAATCAAATTAATGTCAAATTCTCTCTCATGTTTCCAATGCATGTAATAACTTCATTTTAACAAAATTTGAATTCCACTAGAGGTGGATTCCGTTGGAAGCTAGAAGCAATACATTTGCTTTCTCTTCAACTTGGTTTCAGACCAAGTTTGGAAACATTCATCAAAATTAAGATTGGGCTAGGTAGCAACATCTTTTAATCTGGCCCAATAATAACATTTGCTTTCCTGATGAAATTTTGGATCATGCATTGAGCAAGTAGGAAAGCATATTCAACTTGGGCTTATAATAATAATGGATCAATTTGGCCCAAATAATAAAACTTTTTTTAGCCAACAATCATATAACGGGAATTACATAGGGCTAAATTTTAATTTATTGGGCTTGAGATCTCTCTTTTTATTTCGGCCCAAATAAAACCTGCAACACAAAATTATTAATTAATATATGTTAAATGAGAATCAAATTAATAATTTTGTAATTAACTATTTTAATAATGTTTAGTCATTACAAATATTAATTTAGAGTTTTCCAAACTCATCAATCTCCCCCTTGATGACAAACATTATTAAAAATTGAAATGGAAAGAAATTAAAGGTTAGAGTATAGGATACTCCCTTTGAATGTTTTGAATTTCTCCCCCTTTCAAATTGTCACAAGGCTCCCCCTTAATATATGTTATTTTTACCAAGGGAAGCTTTATACATGTAACAATTTAATCAAGCTTCAAGTAACAATGTTATTTAGCATATTCATTCCATGATGCTAAATGCTTGATTTATGAGCAGATTTGAATGATATACAAAACTTATTTGCTATCACAAATTTAATTTTCTGCTAAAACATACCATAATCAATCAAAATCTTTTTGGTAGAAGTCTTGCTTTTCAAAAGTATTTTTCAATAAATCAGAGCAATCTTGGTAGGAAAAATATTTTTCAATCATGATTTAATCTTTCCAAACACAGCAACTTTCATCATTAAGAACTGCCAAAAATAAATCCATAAATCATTTTACCAAGGTAAGTAGTAAACACATTTTACCAAGATAAACATCAAATAATGGCAGCCATCAAGATAAACCGAATGCATTCTCATTACCAAGGTAAGTAGTAAACACATTTTACCAAGATAAACATCAAATAATGGCAGCAATCAAGATAAACCGAATGCATTCTCAATCAACATAAGCCAAATGTATTGTTTAATCATCAATAGAGGTGATAATGAATTTTCACAAAATGAAAATTTCATCCCCTGTTCCAATTTCAATTTTTTTAACCTTATTCTCCCCCTTTTGTCATCAAAGGGGCACCTGCAATCAAAATTTTGTCATAGAAAACAAGATATGCAAGATATAACCAAACAAAACAGAATATCACAGAGTATCTCAGAGTTATAGCGGTATCTTAACACAAAACAGAGAAACAGATTGAGCCTATTTACGTCAATATCTTAAACTTAAACAAAAATTTAATCATCAGATAAATGCAGATCAGATTCTCCTGCATCTTCTTCATCATCAAATCCCAAATCCTTCTCCAAGTTTTCCAGCATTAGACCCACTCTATCTTTGCATCTCATCCATGCTCTTTCAGATTCATATGCGAGTTTACGTGCAGCCTTATGAGATTGTATCATGACTTCTGACATATTTGAAAATTCTGTGAGAATTTCTTTGATAGACTTGGTAGTCTTGGAGGACTCAGGTCTGTCCTCAAACTCACTTTCTGAAGCCATGAATTTCTTGCTTTTGGTTCCTCTTCCTTTAACCATTGATACTTTGTTCTCTACAGCCTCATTCAAAAGGTCAACTTTAAAGAATTCAAAGATACTCGTTAAGAACATACCATAGGGCAAATTTGCCTTTTTGGTGCTCCTGACCGAGTCCCACATATGGCGGATCATAATATAACCAAAAGAAATAGGAGTAGATGTAACAAGTGCAAATAAGATGAGGGAGTCAGAATATGTTACTCTATTGTGAGACCCGCTTTGAGGAGTCAAGATGTGGGTGATGATCCTATAAAGCAATGAGTTGGTGGAACCTAGGGCCTTGTGAGTAGGAACATTTCCATCCAAGCCTGAGAGATGCTCACATATGTATTGAAGAACAACCTTATGGGTGACGCCGACTTGTGTGTCCCATCCGTCGGCCATGTATGCTCTCGGCCCTTCATCTTTGTATCTTAAGGTAGTTCCAATGGTGGCTGTGTTAAGAGTGATGTGAACTCTTTTCACATATGAATGGAGGGTGCCATCAATAAGTCTCATGTTGGCGTAGAACTCACAGACCAGACCTGGATAAACTGGCTTCTGGATGTGAAGCAGAGGAATCCATTGAAGCAGTTCGAAGAGAGGAGAGAGATTTATTCCCTTTTTGGCAAGAATCTCAAGATTGACAAGGTAAGTCAAATAGAGATGACGCTTTTGCAAAACTTCTTTGTGGAATTCATAAGAAGTGCAAGAGTTGAATCTGGCAGGGTCATAATGGGAGTGAGTTTTGGCAAATTTATTCTTGAACTCCAAAGATTCCAGATTTGCCAGTTCCATGGTGTTGTGTAGAACGAATTCTTTTGATTTCTGAGCACTCTTCCCAGGTGTGACTTTCTTCAGTGATGGTGGTGATGATGCAATGGGTGAGGTGTGAGATGATTCTTCCTCAACACTTGGCTCCTTATTTTTGCCTCGGCCTGAACTTTTGTGGGCAATTACTTTCTTTCTCATGGTGGCCGTATGTTTGGATGGTGGTGAGGGAGAAGATGAAGATGTAGAATGAATATGGATATGAGTGTGGGTCTGTGGAGAGGGGGTCTTTTGAGAAAGGCGAATGCGTTTACTCTTCCTAGAAGCCGTTTTCTTTTTCATGATGAAGAGAAGATATGGAGTTAGAAGAAGAAGAGATGGCCGAAGAGTGTGGAGAGTGGAGAGAAGTTAGAGGTGCATTAAATGTTGATTAGAAAGGAAAGTTAATGATCATCATGGCACGGTTATTAACCAAGGGATTTTCAGGAATTTGAAAAAGTTGTTTCCTAGAATCAAGGGATTAGATGGAAAAATGGATTTGATTTGACAATAACTACTTTCAAAAATATTTGATAAGACAACAAAAAGATTTTGATCATCATAAGATGAGGAACCAATCAAAAGGGTCAAGGTGGGGTCAAAGAGATTTTGTGGGGCCCATGAGAGATAAATTCTGCGCAGCCTCCCCCTTAATTACAGCTTCTCCAACACGCTTGGATTTTTATCTCGTCCATTCCTATGAGACAAAACTGAGCAGAGTTAGAATTTCACAAAATTTCAATAAAACTTAAATCAAACATTCCCAAACTTTTTCTTAGTGAACAGAATCTGCCTTCACAGAGGGGTTTTGTAAAAACGTCAGCAAGTTGATCTTCAGATTTTACAAATTGAATATCAATAGTACCCTTTTGCACATGTTCTCTAATAAAGTGATATTTGATCTCAATGTGCTTTGTTCTTGAGTGCAAAATAGGATTTTTTGAAATATTTATTGCACTCATGTTATCACAAAATAATGGTATACTATTGATCTTTAATTTGTAATCTTCCAACTGCGTTTTTAACCAAATTAATTGTGAACAACAAGTAGATGTGAATATATATTCAGCTTCAGCTGTGGATAGAGCAATTGTGGCTTGTTTCTTGTTTGACCACATGTTGAGTGAGCTTCCAAGGAAGCAACACATGGCAGAGGTGCTTCTTCTATCCACTTTATCTCCTGCATAATTTGCATCACAAAACCCTACTGCACAAAAATCATCAGATTTTGGATACCACAAGCTATAATCACATGTTCCCTTAATGTATCTAATGATGCGCTTAACAGCCGAAAGATGGGATTCTTTTGGGTGAGATTGAAATCTTGAATATACACCCACACTTTGAACAATATCTGGTCTAGAGGAGGTAAGATACATTAATGAACCAATCACTCCCCTATACCGTGTTTCATCCACATCTTTGCCATCATCATCTTTTTCAAGTTTATTGTTTGGATGCATTGGTGTTCCCATTGGTTTAGAATTTTCTAGGCCAAAATTTTTGATAAGTTTTTTTGTATACTTTCCTTGGTGAATAAAAGTACCACTAGGAGTTTGTTTAATTTGGAGGCCAAGAAAGAAGGTTAGCTCTCCCATTAAACTCATTTCAAACTCACTAGTCATGAGTTTTTCAAACTCTTCACACAAGGACTCATTGGCCGATCCAAACACAATATCATCCACATAAACTTGAACTAGACGTATATCATCATTAGATGTTTTAATGAATAAAGTTGTGTCCGTGGTACTCCTTTGAAATTGATTTTCCAATAGGAAGGCACTAAGCCTTTCATACTAAGCTCTTGGAGCTTGTCTAAGACCATAAAGAGCCTTAGTTAGTTTGAAAACATGATTTGGAAAATCTTTATGTTCAAAACCGGGGGGGTTGTGCCACATACACTTTTCTATCAATAAAGCCATTAAGGAAAGCACATTTAACATCCATTTGAAACATTTTGAAACCCTTATGGGCAGCATAGGCAAGAAGCAATCTAATTGCTTCCATTCTAGCTACCGGAGCAAAAGACTCATCAAAATCTATTCTCTCTTCTTGATCGTAACCTTGGGCCACTAATCTAGCCTTGTTACGAACAACTTGTCCATCCTCATCAAGTTTATTTTTAAACACCCACTTAGTATCCGTAACTTTCTTACTATCCGGATGAGGTACTAATGTCCAAACCTCATTCTTGTCGAATTGAGCAAGCTCCTCTTCCATGGCCTTGACCCATGATGGGTCTTCAAGAGCTTCTTTCACATTATTGGGCTCCATTTGTGACAAAAATGAAAAGTTGCTTGGTTCGGATTGTCTTTTGGTTAAGGATCTTGTTGTCACTCCTTGGGAAGGATCACCAATGATGAAGTCATGAGGATAACCCATCATAGACTTCCATTCTCTAGGCTTCCTTTGTGGTGTTGAGCTTTGATGAGTTTCTGTTGGTCTCACTGTTTCAATTTCTCGTGCTGGCTCAGGAGACAAAATGGAAATGTCTCCTCCAATCTGACGAGACAATTCTGGATTGGCAGATTCTTCAATTTGGGCAGACTTGGGATTTTCTTTGCTTGTTTCAGCTCCTTCACAATCTGAATCACTATCTATCACAGTACTGGAAATTAAGTTAGAATCACAAAAAGTAACATGTATGGATTCCTCTATGGTTCTATGTTCTTTAAGGTAAATCCTATAGGCCTTGCTAGTGGTGGAGTATCCAACAAACATTCCTTTATAAGATTTTGGATCAAACTTACCAAGATTTTCTTTGTTGTTAAGCACAAAACATTTGCATCCAAAAACATGAAAGTACTTAAGATTTGGAGGGGTTCCTTTCCATAGCTCATAAGGAGTTCTTTTCAACTCTTTTCTAATTATTGTCCTATTCAAAATATAACATGCTGTATTTACAGCTTCAGCCCATAGAAATTTTGGAACCTCATTCTCACATAACATAGCCCTAGTCATTTCTTGAAGGCTTCTATTCTTTCTTTCAACAACCCCATTTTGTTGAGGTGTTCTAGGGCATGAAAAATTATGAGAGATTCCAAAGTCATCACAGAATTTTTCAAAGTCTTGGTTTTCAAATTCTTTTCCGTGATCACTTCTCAAATGAGCTACTTTTAAATCTTTTTCATTTTGAATTTTCTTGCAAAGGGTTGAGAAAGCATGGAAAGCATCATTTTTATGAGCAAGAAAAAGTACCCAACCAAAACTAGAGTAATCATCTACCACTACCAAACCATAGTGTTTACCTCCTAGACTTTGTGTTCTAGTTGGACTAAAAAGATCAATGTGTAACATCTCTAAGGGCCTTTTGGTTGAGATTCCATCTTTTGGTTTAAAAGAGGATTTGACTTGTTTGCCTAATTGACAAGCATCACAAGTAAGATCCTTATCAAATTTAATTTTAGGAATTCCTCTAACCAGATTTTTCTTCACTAGCTTAGAAATTTGGTACATGCTAGCATGACCCAACTTTCTATGCCATAGCCATTTTTCAGATTTAAGAGGTGTAAAACATGTTACATTTTGTTCTTTCAAGTCCTCAAGAGTTAATCCGTACACATTGTTGCATCTCTTAGCTTCAAAAAGAATATCCCCAGTTTTTTCACAAATAACCAAGCACACAAATTTTCTAAGAATTACTTCAAATCCTAAATCACACAATTGACTTACACTAAGTAAATTAAGTTTCAAACTATTGACAAGAAGAACATCATTTATACAAGATGAAAAGTTTTTACCAACTTTTTCAACGGCCACTATCTTTTCTTTTCCATCATCACCGAAAGTGACAAGTCCTCCATCATATTCATCAAGCTTTATGAAGAAGGTTATATTTCCGGTCATATGCCTAGAGCATCCGCTGTCCATGTACCACATATTTTCCTTCCTCTTAGATGCTAGGCATACCTGATCTACATGATTTGCCATGAGACAAGGCTGTGACTTGGTCTCAGATTCTTCATCACTTTCTGAGTCATTTTCCAAGTCTTCACATGATGCCATCAGACCCTTCTTCTTCTTTCCCCCTTTTTGCTTCTCCTCTTTCCTTAACTTGGGACAATCAGATTTGAAGTGTCCCATTTCCTTGCAGTTGTAACAAGTTACTTTGCTAAGGTCTTTCTTCATTTTCCTTGAGTTGCTGCCTTTGCCTTTGAACTTCACCATTTTCCTGAATTTTTTGGCAAATAACACAAATTCATTTTCAGAGGAGTTATCACTGGATTCATCATCCAGGGAGTTAGTTACAGAAGAAAAAGCAATTCCTTTCTTTTTTGACTCTGTTTTTAAATAAGTGTTTTCAAAAGCAAGAAGGTTTTCTCTCAAATCATCAAGTGTCATGGAATCAAGGTTACTGCTCTCAGAAATAATTAAAGCTTTTGTTTCCCACTCTTTAGTGAAACATCTCAGCACTCTTCTCACAAGCACAGAATCAGAATGTGTTATTTCCATAGCATCCAAGCCAACAGTGATGGTGTTGAACCGTTCGAACAGTTCACCAATGGATTCTCCTTCCTTCATTGTAAACATTTCATACTCCCTGTTTAACATGTCTATTGGTGCACGAAATTGCAATCACACTTTTGCAACTCCGCACAACTAACCAGCAAGTGCACTGGGTCGTCCAAGTAATACCTTGCGTGAGCAAGGGTCGATCCCACGGAGATTGTCGGCTTGAAGCAAGCTATGGTTATCTTGTAAATCTTAGTCAGGATATCAGAAATTATCAGGATTGATTGTGAAAAAGAACAAAAGAACATGAAATGATTACTTGTTTCGCAGTAATGGAGAATAGGTTGAGGTTTTGGAGATGCTCCATCTTCTGAATCTCTGCTTTCCTACTGTCTTCTTCTTCAAACACGCAAGGCTCCTTCCATGGCAAGCTGTATGTAGGGTTTCACCGTTGTCAATGGCTACCTCCCATCCTCTCAGTGAAAATGTTCCTATGCTCTGTCACAGCATGGCTAATCATCTGTCGGTTCTCGGTCAGGCCGGAATAGAATCCAATGATTCTTTTGCGTCTGTCACTAACGCCCCGCCTGCTAGGAGTTTGAAGCACGTCACAGTCATTCAATCATTGAATCCTACTCAGAATACCACAGACAAGGTTTAGACCTTCCGGATTCTCTTGAATGCCGCCATCAGTTCTAGCTTATACCACGAAGATTCCGGTTAAAGAATCCAAGAGATAACTACTTAATCTAAGGTAGAATGGAGGTGGTTGTCAGGCACACGTTCATAGTTGAGAATGATGATGATTGTCACGGATCATCACATTCATCCGGGTTAAGAACAAGTATTATCTTAGAATGGAAGCAAGCATGATTGAATGAGAAACAGTAGTAATTGCATTAATCCATCAAGACACAGCAGAGCTCCTCACCCCCAACCATGGGGTTTAAAGACTCATGCCGTGGAAGATACACAAAGAAAACGTGTAAAGTGTCATGAGGTACTGATACAATGTCAAAAGATCCTATTAATAGTAAACTAGTAGCCTAGGGTATACAGAAATGAGTAAATGACGTAAAAATCCACTTCCGGGCCCACTTGGTGTGTGCTTGGGTTGAGCAATGAAGCATTTTTGTGTAGAGACCTTTTCTGGAGTTAAACGCCAGTTTTCATGCCAGTTTGGGCGTTTAACTCCAAGTTTTATGCCAGTTCCAGCGTTAAACGCTGGAATTTCTGAGGCTGATTTGCCACGCCGGTTTGGGCCATCAAATCTTGGGCAAAGTATAGACTATCATATATTGCTGGAAAGTCCAGGATGTCTACTTTCCAACGCCGTTGAGAGCGCGCCAATTAGGCTTCTGTAGCTCCAGAAAATCCACTTCGAGTGCAAGGAGGTCAGAATCCAACAGCATCTGCAGTCCTTTTCAGTCTCTGAATCAAATTTTTGCTCAGAACCCTCAATTTCAGCCAGAAAATACCTGAAATCACAGAAAAACACACAAACTCATAGTAAAGTCCAGAAAAGTGAATTTTAACTAAAAACTAATAAAAATATACTAAAAACTAACTAAATCATACTAAAAACATACTAAAAACAATGCCAAAAAGCGTATAAATTATCCGCTCATCACAACACCAAACTTAAATTATTGCTTGTCCCCAAGCAACTGAAAATCAAAATAGGATAAAAAGAAGAGAATATACTATAGATTCTAAAATATCAAGGAAACATAGCTCCAATTAGATGAGCGGGACTAGTAGCTTTTTGCCTCCGAACAGTTTTGGCATCTCACTCTATCCCTTGAAGTTCAGAATGATTGGCATCTATAAGAACTCAGAACTCAGATAGTGTTATTGATTCTCCTAGTTAAGTACAATGATTCTTGAACATAGCCAGTGTATGAGTCTTGGCTGTGGCCCAAAGCACTCTGTCTTCCAGTATTACCACCGGATACATACATGCCACAGACACATAATTGGGTGAACCTTTTCAGATTGTGACCCAGCTTTGCTAGAGTCCCCAATTGGAGGTGTCCAGGGTTCTTAAGCACACTATTCTTGCCTTGGATCACAACTTTATTAATTTTTTTTTTCTTTCTCTCTTTTTTTCGAAATTTTTTTTTGTATCCACTGCTTTTTCTTGCTTCAAGAATCAATCTAAGGATTTTTTAGATCCTCAATAACAGTTCTCTTTTTCCTCATTCTTTCAAGAGCCAACAATTTTAACATTCTCAAAACAACAAATTCAAAAGACATATGCACTGTTCAAGCATTCATTCAGAAAACAAAAAGTATTGTCACCACATCAAGCTAATTCAACTAGTTTCAAGGATAAATTTCGAAATCCTGTACTTCTTGTTCTTTTGTGATTAAAGCATTTTTCATTTAAGAGAGGTGATGGATTCATAGGACATTCATATCTTTAAGGCATAAAATTTCAATTTCATTAACTATGAATTAAGAACAAGACTCAAAGATAAATATAAGATGAGACTAGAAAAAAAATAAAAATAGAAAACAAAACAAAAGAAAAAGAAAACGCAAAAACATAGGCTCCTAATGATAGAGGTTTTCACAGAGTTAGGACTCAACAACCTTGATTTTGAGAAGTGGATGCTCCCTCAGCTTGAGAGGAGAGCTTTTGGTGTTTCAACTCTTGGAGTTCACGCCCCTGCTTCTCTTGTTCCTTCAGCAATTTGCAGAGCATGCAGTTCTGATTCTGCTGTTCTTCCTTCAGTTGCTCCATAGTCTCTTGCAGCTTGGTGATAGATGCTTCTAGGCTGGTCCAGTAGTCAATTCTTGGGAATTCAGGGAGGAATTCCTGCGCCCTCCTCTTGATAGAGTTGTCTTGCATTTGTCCTTCCATTGACTTCTTGGTGATTGGGTGTTCAATGGGTATGAACTCATCTACTCCCATCTTCACCCCAGCCTCTTTACAGAGCAAGGAGATCAAGCTTGGGTAAGCCAATTTGGCTTCAGTGGAATTCTTATTTGCAATTGTGTAGATCTCACAAGCAATCACATGATGAACCTCCACTTCTTTTTCAAGCATAATGCAATGAATCATCACTGCTCTCTTGATGGTGACCTCAGAACGGTTGCTAGTGGGCAATATGGAACGCCCAATAAAGTCTAGCCAACCTCTTGCAATTGGTTTGAGGTCTCCCCTCTTGAGTTGGTTTGGGACACCCTTTGAATTGGTTATCCACTTAGTTCCAGGGAGGCATATGTCCTCTAGAACTTGATCCAACCCTTTATCTGCTCTCACCATCCTCCTATTAAAGGATTCAGGATCATCTTGCAGTTGAGGTAGTTTGAAGATTTCTCTTATTTTGTCCAGATAGAAGTACATAACTTTTCCTCTGACCATAGTTCTGTAGGTATGGTAAGCAGTTCCAGTCATTCTCTGCTTATCTGTTAACCACAGATTTGAGTAGAATTCCTGAACCATGTTCCTTCCAACCTTTATTTCAGGATTGGTTAGAACTTCCCATCCTCTGTTTCGAATTTGCTCTTGGATCCCCGGATATTCATCTTCTTTCAGATCAAATTTAACTTCCGGGATCACTGACCTCAGACCCATTATCTTGTGATAATGGTCTTCATGTTCTTTGGTTAAGAACTTCTCTTGATTCCAAAGATTCTTTGGATTATTCTCTTTCTTTCCTCTTAAATTGGTTTGTTTTCCCTTAGGAGCCATGATTTTGATGACTCTTGGCTTAGTGATCACGGAAAAGCACACCAAACTTAGAGGTTTGCTTGTCCTCAAGCAAAAGAAAAGAAAGAAGAGAGAGAGAGGAAGAGGAAATTCGAATGGTGTGGTGGAAAGAGGGAGCCAAACGTGTATTTATAAGGTGGGGGGGGAATTTTCGAAAACAAAAGAAATTTGAAAAGAGATTTGAGAAGATATGGAAAGAAATTGAGAGAAAGGTGAGTTTTTGAACAAAATTTGGGAATAATTTGAAAGATTTGACGAATGATTTTAGATTTTTGAAAATTTGAAAGTGAATGATGAGAGATTGAAATGTGTTTTTGTAGAAAAATATGGGTAAGAAAAGGAAAGTTTGAAAAAATTTGATTTGAAAACAAAATTGTGGTCCCCCCACCTTTCTGGCGTTAAACGCCCAGAATGGCACCCATTCTGGCGTTTAACGCCCATTTGATGCCCCTTTTGGGCGTTTAACGCCCAGCCAGGTGCCCTGGCTGGCGTTAAACGCCAGAATTCCTTCCTCTCTGGGCGTTTTTCTGAACGCCCAGGATGCTGCACACCTGGCGTTAAACGCCCAGAATGGCACCATTCCTGGCGTTAAACGCCCAGAATGGTACCCATTCTGGCGTTTAACGCCCAAAGTGCCCCTTACTGGCGTTTTTTCGCCAGTAAGCTCTTTTTCTCTACTTTTTGAGCTGAATCCTTCTGTAACTCTGTGAATTCCTTCATTTTTGATACTTGCCTCTGTAAGAACAATTCATACAACTTCCTAATGACTGGGTTGCCTCCCAGCAAGCGCTTCTTTACTGTCTTTAGCTGGACCTTCACTGAGAATCACTCAAGTCTCAGTTTTGAGCATTCCTGCTCAAAATTGCCTTCAAGATAATGCTTGATTCTCTGTCCATTAACAATGAACTTTTTGTCAGAATCAATATCCTGAAGCTCAACATATCCATATGGTGAAACTCCTGTAATCACATATGGACCCCTCCACCGGGATTTGAGTTTTCCTGGAAACAGTCTGAGCCTGGAGTTGAAGAGCAGAACTTTTTGTCCTGACTCAAAGACTCTGGTTGACAACTTCTTGTCATGCCACTTCTTTGCCTTTTCCTTATAAATTTTTGCATTTTCAAAGGCATTGAGTCTGAACTCCTCTAGCTTATTTAGCTGGAGTAATCTTTTTTCACCAGCTAACTATGCATCCATGTTTAGGAATCTGGTTGCCCAGTAGGCTTTGTGTTCCAGTTCCACGGGCAGATGACAAGCCTTCCCATACACCAGTTGGTATGGAGAGGTTCCTATAGGAGTCTTGAATGCTGTTCTGTATGCCCACAGAGCATCATCCAAGCTCTTTGCCCAATCCTTTCTTCGGGCTATCACAGTCCGTTCCAGGATTCTTTTTAGCTCTTTGTTAGAGACCTCAGCTTGCCCATTTGTCTGTGGATGATACGGAGTTGCCACTTTGTGGCTAATTCCATATCTAACCATAGCAGAGTATAGCTGTCTATTGCAGAAATGGGTGCCCCCGTCACTGATTAGTACTCTGGGAACACCAAACCTGCTGAAGATGTGTTTCTGGAGGAATTTTAGCATGGTCTTGGTATCATTAGTGGGTGTAGCAATTGCTTCTACCCACTTAGATACATAGTCCACTGCCACCAGAATATAAGTGTTTGAGTATGATGGTGGGAATGGCCCCATGAAGTCAATGCCCCATACATCAAACAACTCTATCTCTAATATCCCTTGTTGAGGCATGGCATATCCGTGAGGCAAGTTACCAGCTCTTTGGCAACTGTCACAGTTACGCACAAACTCTCGGGAATCTTTATAGAGAGTAGGCCAGTAGAAGCCACATTGGAGGACTTTAGTGGCTGTTCGCTCACTTCCAAAATGTCCTCCATATTGTGATCCATGGCAATGCCATAGGATCCTTTGTGCTTCTTCTCTGGGTACACATCTGCGGATCACTCCGTCAGCACATCTCTTAAAGAGATATGGTTCATCCCAGAGGTAGTACTTAGCATCTGAAATTAATTTCTTTCTTTGCACGCTACTGTACTCCTTGGGTATGAACCTCACAGCTTTATAATTTGCAATATCTGCAAACCATGGAGCTTCCTGAATGGCAAAGAGTTGCTCATCTGGGAAAGTCTCAGAGATCTCAGCAGAAGGGAGGGACGCCCCAGCTACTGGTTCTATTCGGGACAGATGATCAGCTACTTGGTTCTCTGTCCCTTTTCTGTCTCTTATTTCTATATCAAACTCTTGCAAAAGCAACACCCATCTTATAAGTCTGGGTTTTGAATCCTGCTTTGTGAGTAAGTATTTAAGAGCAGCATGGTCAGTGTACCCAACCACTTTGGATCCCACTAGATAGGATCTAAACTTGTCAATGGCATAGACCACTGCAAGTAACTCTTTTTCTGTGGTTGTGTAATTCTTCTGTGCGTCATTTAGAACACGGCTGGCATAATAAATGACGTGCAGAAGCTTGTTATGCCTCTGTCCCAACACTGCACCAATGGCATGGTCACTGGCATCACACATTAGTTCAAATGGCAATGTCCAATCTGGTGCAGAGATGACTGGTGCTGTGACCAGCTTAGCTTTCAGGGTCTCAAATGCCTGCAGACACTGTGTGTCAAACACAAATGGTGTGTCAGCAGCTAGCAGGTTACTCAAAGGTTTTGCAATTTTTGAAAAATCCTTTATGAACCTTCTGTAGAATCCTGCATGCCCCAGAAAGCTTCTGATTGCCTTAACATTGGCAGGTGGTGGTAATTTTTCAATTACCTCTACCTTTGCCTTGTCCACCTCTATTCCCCTGCTTGAAATTTTGTGCCCAAGGACAATTCCTTCAGTCACCATAAAGTGACATTTCTCCCAGTTTAAAACCAAGTTAGTCTCTTGGCACCTTTTCAGGACAAGTGCTAGGTGGTTAAGACAGGAGCTGAATGAGTCTCCATATATTGAGAAGTCATCCATGAAGACTTCCAGGAATTTCTCCACCATATCAGAGAAGATGGATAACATGCATCTCTGAAAGGTTGCAGGAGCATTACACAGACCAAAAGGCATCCTTCTGTAGGCAAACACGCCAGAAGGGCAAGTAAATGCTGTTTTCTCTTGGTCCTGAGGATCTACTGCAATTTGGTTGTAACCTGAATAGCCATCCAAAAAGCAGTAGTAATCATGACCAGCTAGTCTTTCTAGCATTTGGTCTATGAATGGTAAAGGAAAATTATCCTTTCTGGTGGCTGTATTGAGCCTTCTGTAGTCAATACACATGCGCCACCCTGTGACTGTTCTTGTAGGAACCAGTTCATTTTTTTCATTATGAACCACTGTCATGCCTCCCTTTTTGGGGACAACTTGGACAGGGCTCACCCAGGGGCTATCAGAAATAGGATAAATAATCCCAGCCTCTAGTAGTTTAGTGACCTCTTTCTGCACCACTTCCTTCATGGCTGGATTTAGCCTCCTCTGTGGTTGGACCACTGGTTTGGCATTATCCTCCAATAGGATCTTGTGCATGCATCTAGCTGGGCTAATGCCCTTAAGATCACTTATGGACCACCCAAGAGCTGTCTTGTGTGTCCTTAGCACTTGAATCAGTGCTTCCTCTTCCTGTGGATTTAAAGCAGAGCTTATAATCACTGGAAAAGTGTCACCCTCTCCCAGAAATACATACTTCAGGGATGGTGGTAGTGGTTTGAGTTCAGGCTTGGGAGATTTATCCTCCTCCTGAGGAATTTTCGAAAATTCCTTTGTTTCCTCTGGTTCTTCTTGATCAGGTTGAGCATCTTTGAAGATGTCTTCAAGCTCTGATTCTAGGCCTTCAGTCATATTGATCTCTTCTACCAGAGAGTCAATAATGTCAGCGCCCATGCAGTCATTTGGTGTGTCTGGGTGCTGCATAGATTTTACAGCATTCAACTTGAACTCATCCTCATTGACTCTCAAGGTTACTTCCCCTTTTTATACATCAATGAGAGTTTGTCCAGTTGCTAGGAAAGGTCTTCCTAGAATGAGAGTTGCACTCTTGTGCTCCTCCATTTCCAGCACCACAAAGTCAGTTGGAAAGGCAAATGGCCCAACCTTGACAATCATGTCCTCAATTATGCCTGATGGGTGTTTAATGGAACCATCAGCAAGTTGGAGGCATATCCAGGTTGGTTTGACTTCTCCAGTCAACCCAAGCTTTCTGATAGTGGATGCAGGTATTAGATTGATGCTTGCTCCAAGATCACACAGGGCTGTCTTGGTGCAAGCACCTTCTAATGTGCATGGTATCATAAAACTTCCTGGATCTTGAAGCTTTTCTGGTAAGCTTCTTAATATGACTGCACTGCATTCTTCAGTGAGAAACACTTTTTCAGTTTCTCTCTAATCCTTCTTATGGCTTAAGATTTCTTTCATGAACTTAGCATAAGAAGGTATTTGCTCAAGTGCCTCTGCAAACGGAATCTTTATTTCAAGAGTCCTTAGATAGTCTGCAAAGCGGGCAAATTGCTTATCCTGCTCCGCTTGGCGGAGTTTTTGAGGATAAGGCATCTTGGCTTTATATTCTTCAACCTTAGATGCTGCAGGTTTATTCCTTACAGAAGTGGTTGAAGAAGCCTTGTTAGAGGGATTACTGTCAGCACTCTCAGGCGTTTGATCTTCCCTTGGCGTCTGAACGCCAGGATTGGGTGGAAAATGGGCGTTTAACGCCAACTTTTCCCCCTTTTCTGGCGTTTGAACGCCAGAACTGGGCAAGGAATGGGCGTTTAACGCCAGCTTTCCTTCCCTCTCTGGCGTTTGAACGCCAATAACATTCCTCTCTGGGCTCTTACTGTCCTCAGAGGGATTTTGAACAGTGGTTTGGTTATCCCCTGTCAATCGTTCATTGTTTGGCTTTTTGCTACTTTGAGCAGTGTTATTCAGTGTCTTCCCACTCCTCAGTTGAACTGCTTGGCATTCCTCTGTTATCTGTTTAGATATTTGCTGTTTTGCTTGATTCAACTGCAGTTCTATGTTCTTGTTAGCAACTTTAGTTTCATAGAGCATCTCTTTAAATTCTGCTAACTGTTCTGTCATCCGGAGTAATTGTTGATTAAGCTCAATCATCTGTTCTTGAGGATTAGAGTCAGTGACTACTGTCATGACTTCCTCTCTTGGAGAGAGCTCATTGCTAGAGTACAAATATTGATTTCTAGCAACAGTGTCTATAAGCTCTTGAGCCTCCTCAATTGTCTTCCTCATGTGGATAGATCCACCAGCTGAGTGGTCTAAAGACATCTGAGCTTTTTCTGTGAGCCCATAGTAGAAGATGTCTAACTGTACCCACTCTGAAAACATTTCAGAGGGGCATTTTCTTAGCATACCTCTATACCTCTCCCAGGCATTATAAAGGGATTCATTATCCTCTTATTTAAAGCCTTGGATGTCCAGCCTTAGCTGTGTCATCCTCTTTGGAGGGTAAAAGTGATTCAGAAATTTGTCTGATAACTGTTTCCATGTCTTTATGCTTGCTGTAGGTTGGTTATTCAACCACCTTTTAGCTTGATCTTTTACAGCAAATGGAAACAACAATAGTCTGTAGACATCCTGATCCACCTCTTTATCATGTACTGTGTCAGCAATTTGTAAGAACTGTGCCAGAAACTCAGTAGGCTCTTCCTGTGGAAGACCGGAATACTGGCAATTTTGCTGCACTATGATAATGAGTTGAGGATTTAGCTCAAAGCTGCTTGCTTTGATGGGAGGTGCACAGATGCTACTCCCATATGCAGCTGTAATGGGGTTAGCATATGACCCCAGAGTCCTTCTGGACTGATCAATCCCACTTAGGTCCATAATGGATAAAGGGAAATGATATGGATTGCAAATAGATAAAATATTTTTTTTTGAATTAAACGAAAAAAAATAAAATTAAACAAAAGAGAATTAAAGTGAAAATTCGAAAATAAAAAAGAAAATAAGATCAAAGCAAATTGAGAACTGAATCAATTAGTTGATCAAAAAGATTTTGGAAACAGCAATTAAAAAGATATGATTGAAAAATTTTTATGAAAAAGATTTGATTTTTGAAAAGAGGAAAGAGAAAAACAACAAAAAGACACCAAACTTAAAATTTTTAGAAAATCAAACACTAATTTTCGAAAAATTTTTTAAGGGAAAAACACAAAGAGGACACCAAACTTAGACTTTTTAAAGATCAAAAGGAGACTAAAAACATGCAAATTCGAAAATTAAAAGAAAAACAAAAGCATGCAATTGACACCAAACTTAAAATATGAAACTAGACTCAACTAAAAGACTCTAAACCAACAAAACAAAATAGTCCTAATCTAAGCAACAAGATAAGCCGTCAGTTGTCCAAACTCAACAATCCCCGGCAACGGCGCCAAAAACTTGGTGCACGAAATTGCAATCACACTTTTGCAACTCCGCACAACTAACCAGCAAGTGCACTGGGTCGTCCAAGTAATACCTTGCGTGAGCAAGGGTCGATCCCACGGAGATTGTCGGCTTGAAGCAAGCTATGGTTATCTTGTAAATCTTAGTCAGGATATCAGAAATTATCAGGATTGATTGTGAAAAAGAACAAAAGAACATGAAATGATTACTTGTTTCGCAGTAATGGAGAATAGGTTGAGGTTTTGGAGATGCTCCATCTTCTGAATCTCTGCTTTCCTACTGTCTTCTTCTTCAAACACGCAAGGCTCCTTCCATGGCAAGCTGTATGTAGGGTTTCACCGTTGTCAATGGCTACCTCCCATCCTCTCAGTGAAAATGTTCCTATGCTCTGTCACAGCATGGCTAATCATCTGTCGGTTCTCGGTCAGGCCGGAATAGAATCCAATGATTCTTTTGCGTCTGTCACTAACGCCCCGCCTGCTAGGAGTTTGAAGCACGTCACAGTCATTCAATCATTGAATCCTACTCAGAATACCACAGACAAGGTTTAGACCTTCCGGATTCTCTTGAATGCCGCCATCAGTTCTAGCTTATACCACGAAGATTCCGGTTAAAGAATCCAAGAGATAACTACTTAATCTAAGGTAGAACGGAGGTGGTTGTCAGGCACACGTTCATAGTTGAGAATGATGATGATTGTCACGGATCATCACATTCATCCGGGTTAAGAACAAGTATTATCTTAGAATGGAAGCAAGCATGATTGAATGAGAAACAGTAGTAATTGCATTAATCCATCAAGACACAGCAGAGCTCCTCACCCCCAACCATGGGGTTTAGAGACTCATGCCGTGGAAGATACACAAAGAAAACGTGTAAAGTGTCATGAGGTACTGATACAATGTCAAAAGATCCTATTAATAGTAAACTAGTAGCCTAGGGTATACAGAAATGAGTAAATGACGTAAAAATCCACTTCCGGGCCCACTTGGTGTGTGCTTGGGTTGAGCAATGAAGCATTTTCATGTAGAGACCTTTTCTGGAGTTAAACGCCAGTTTTCATGCCAGTTTGGGCGTTTAACTCCAAGTTTTATGCCAGTTCCAGCGTTAAACGCTGGAATTTCTGAGGCTGATTTGCCACGCCGGTTTGGGCCATCAAATCTTGGGCAAAGTATAGACTATCATATATTGCTGGAAAGCCCAGGATGTCTACTTTCTAACGCCGTTGAGAGCGCGCCAATTGGGCTTCTGTAGCTCCAGAAAATCCACTTTGAGTGCAGGGAGGTCAGAATCCAACAGCATCTGCAGTCCTTTTCAGTCTCTGAATCAGATTTTTGCTCAGAACCCTCAATTTCAGCCAGAAAATACCTGAAATCATAGAAAAAACACACAAACTCATAGTAAAGTCCAGAAAAGTGAATTTTAACTAAAAACTAATAAAAATATACTAAAAACTAACTAAATCATACTAAAAACATACTAAAAACAATGCCAAAAAGCGTATAAATTATCCGCTCATCATCTATCCAAGTCTTCTTTACAATGGTGGTTCCTTCATGAGTAATTTGCAATTTATCCCAGATTTCCTTTGCCATTGTGCATCATGATACCCGTCGGTACTCCTCAAAGATGATAGCACAGTTGAGTAGATTAACAGCCTTGGCATTTAGCTCTATTTTCTTTCTATCTTCTTCGGTCCAGCTTGCTTCAGGCTTAAGAGTGACTACTCCTTCAGCACTTGTATTGGTAGGAAATTGAGGACCCTCCAGGATGATCTTCCATAGTCTGTATTCCATTGCTTACACAAAGATCTTCATTCTCTCCTTCCAATAGGTGTAGTTTTTCCCATTGAAAAGAGGCGGTCTGTTGCTTGACTGTCCTTCTGTAAAGTTATAGGACACCATGTTTGAGCCATTGCTTTCTGCCATGAGGATCTTTTCTCCAAGCTGCAAAGCTTGATCTCTTTGAGACCAAGTTCTGATACCAATTGATGGTTTTAGTGGCTAAGAGAAGGGGGGTTGAATCTTAGCCCCCTTTTTTCTTGATTACACTTTCTGGTCTTTGAGAAGACTTTTCTGTTTTTGTCTCGTCCCTAGCCACGAGACTTTTTATTTTTGTCTCATCATTTGGCACGAGATATTTTGGTTTTATCTCCTGAGCAGTAAAAACAGAAATGGAGTAGTAAGAAAAGAAGATTACACCCAGATATATCCTGGTTCAGCTGCTAAGTGCAATGCAGCCTACATCCAATCTCCATCACAACTATAATGGAATTTCACTATAATCATCCTGATTACAAACTGTAAAGTGCTAACCCAACTTACAAGGGGATTCTCACAGAATCATGAAACACAACATAGATGAACAAAGGAACTCTAAGACATCTATGGCTTTTTCTTTTAATTTTGCACTCTTTGCCTTTTTCCGCTCTATGACTTTTTCATACAAACCTCACTGTTTGCCTTTTTCCATGAGACTCAAGACATGACAAAATTAAACAAAAAAATACTAAACAGAATACATTGAAGGAGAAAAAACTGTTAGCTCAGGTAGCTCTGAGAACCCTGTGCCTTGCACTCTCACACTTTCTCCTTTGAATCAAATCGTGACTGTTCACCCTTTTTATAGAGAAGAGAAGCCTTCACATTTGAAACAAAATCAAGCTTAACTTATTTTTCTTCAAAACAGAACCGGTTCGGCCACAGAGAGAGAAGAGGTAGCTCATGCAAATACCTCTAGTTCTTCTTTGGTCATCACTCTTCATCAATTCGAGCGCTCCATCCTTGGCTTGCTCTCCAAGATGGATTTTTGGCCCTTGATGCTTCATGATGATGATGGCTTCATCTGCTCCAATCTCTGCCTCTTCCATCACTTCGCCACTCTAGCTACTTCCTGTGGTGGTTGAGCAGAATCAGAGACAAGTCATGCCTCCAAAGATCTCTTTCTTGCTGGCCGAATCTCCTACTTTCTTTTTGGGTATGAGGAGCTCGAGATTACCTCATCAAATCTTACCATTTTTGGTGAAAATCTCAGCCACAACATACTTTTATTTTGTTATGTTTTCTTGCCATCATCATGATGGTCTTGAGACGTGCTCCATCTCCTTTTCGGTGAGTAGGTGTGGCTTCTATGGCTTCCATTATTTTCTGATTAATGACCGAAAGAGAAAGAGAGAGATGAGAGAGAAGAAAGGGCTAGAACAAAAGCAACTAAATGAATCATATTAATTGAAGTGAGATTGCTTTTACTTCCCTTGTAGAATAGCGTGAAGCAATGATGTCTTCAATCAAATCAATGTCAAATTCTCTCTCATGTTTCCAATGCATGTAATAACTTCATTTTAACAAAATTTGAATTCCACTAGAAGTGGATTCCGTTGGAAGCTAGAAGCAATACATTTGCTTTCTCTTCAACTTGGTTTCGGACCAAGTTTGGAAACATTCATCAAAATTAAGATTGGGCTAGGTAGCAACATCTTTTAATCTGGCCCAATAATAACATTTGCTTTCCTGATGAAATTTTGGATCATGCATTGAGCAAGTAGGAAAGCATATTCAACTTGAGCTTATAATAATAATGGATCAATTTGGCCCAAATAATAAAACTTTTTTTTAGCCAACAATCATATAACAGGAATTACATAGGGCTGAATTTTAATTTATTAGGCTTGAGATCTCTCTTTTTATTTCGGCCCAAATAAAACCTGCAACACAAAATTGTTAATTAATATATGTTAAATGAGAATCAAACTAATAATTTTGTAATTAACTATTTTAATAATGTTTAGTCATCACAAATATTAATTTAGAGTTTTCCAAACTCATCAAAGATTAATTTAAATTATAATAATTTGATTAATAAAAATATAACATGTTATGTATTATTTGTTTTTTCTTAAGCTAGTGTTAAATATATGAACTCTAAAATAGTTATTAATTAGTTTTAGTAATTTACTTTCTTCAATAAATCAAACATATATACTCAATGTGACCATAAATAGCTTAATAATACTTAGACCCACCAATAAATTTTTATATGTTGTTTTACTGTCAAGTAAGAACATATAAAAATTAGCTCAAAATAAATAATAAATTATTAGAGAATTCTAATGTACAAAATTCTCTAATAAACAATAAATAATTTAAATCTACTAAAAAATAATTTAACACTTTTTTTTTATGCCTACGAAACATATATCTGAAATAATATTATATCAATGTTAGTATACAGTTTTACAATCATCGACCGTATTTATTATACATGACTCCTTCTTAAAAGTTATTCTATACACGTGTGCAGTCAGAAGATAAATTACTGAAGTTTATTTTTTTTAATTATAATTATGCATTATTCATTAAATGCTAATTGTAATATTGTAATATAATTATAATAAAGATATTTTTCTAAAATAAATTTAGAAGAGAGAATAGTACTTTCATTTTGGAGGAAAAATGAATTCATGAGGAATTGACACCTCACTTTTATTAGTTGATAATGTATTAAATAATAATTTTATATAATTATAATAAAAATATTTCTCTAAATTAGTATAATCGTGCATTATTCGTTAAATGTTAATTGCAATATAATTATAATAAATATATTTTTCTAAAATAAATTTAGAAAAGAAATAGTGATTTCATTTTAGAGAAAAAATGAATTCATGAGGAATTAACACCTCACTTTTATTAGTTGGAAAAAAAATCCAGTTTTAGTATATTTTGTCATTATTATACATTTTTCTCTAATCATATATCCACTGTTTTCTTTTCTTTGTTTTAGTATTTTGAACCTATATTTAACTTCTCGTAGTTCTCACTTCTCAGTTATTCTATTAGATGTAGTTGATAACTATTGAAATTCTTTTATTAATATAGGAGAAAAATATATTATTATATGATAGAACTAATATGAGTATATTTTATTATTAAATAAACAAAGTTAATATAAAATAAAATTATACATAAAAAAAGCAAAGAAAATAAAATTAAAATAGCAAAAGTGAAAAAAAAGACTTTTTTTTATAATTTTGTTTTGTCATTTTTATGTATAGAAGATTAGAAAATAGTAAATTTTTAACTAAATTAATTTATATTTGTTGTATTCAATTTAAATAAGTAATAAATTATCATATTTTAATTTATTCCTTAAATTTATATACCATAAAAATTAAATCAAATAATTAATATACATAATTTTAAATTTTGTGATACTTAAATATCTATTCAAATCAATTAGTTGATCTAATTAATTCATCATAATGAATTGACTTTAATGAGTTAAACAAAATAAAGCAAAAGCATGTTACGCTGATTCTATCATTAAAGGTAAAAATTCGATTTTTTATATAATAGAATAGATAGAATAGATAATATAATAGACGGCGAGAAAGAGAAATATAAAAATTTTAGATCCTAAGTTAGTTTCATTTGGATGTTGTAATGTGGGTTTCACATTATTTTACTTATTCTACCCTATGGACCCTTTTGTAACTTTATTTCCGTATCAATGGAATTTTATTACCTTTGAGTAATAAATTAAAATTCAAAATGAAACTAAAAAAAAGTAAAGAGTATAAAATTATTGATTGAAAAATATTCTAAATAATAAAAAGCCAAATTAATTTTAATATTAAATTCATTAATACGATTTTAATTTTATATAATAGTTAGAAAATATATTAGTAAAAGCAAATAGAAGAATGGCTTTAATTAGTATTTGATAAAATATTCATTTAGAAGAATTAAAAAATATAAAATTATGATATTATTAAAAATAATACATTTTTATGTTAAAAAAAATTATATTTAAATAAAATATTTATAAAATATAAAATTTACAGTAACATAACTTCATGAACATTAATTATTAATCAATTATGAACTAATATAAGATTATAATATAATTTATTTATGAAAAACAATCAATAATTAATATTAATAAATATAAAAATTATCCAAACACTTTGATTAAAAGTATGAGTGGTTAATTATTATTCATTATTAATAATATTATGTTCATAACAAAAACTAAAAATATAATTATTCAGATTTAGATTTTAGAAAAATAAACGTATAAGCAACAAATGATCTATTTTATCATGTCTATTATAAATTAATGAATTAAACTAATTGATATAATGAATTATAATTAATTAATTGGTATAAATTATAATAAATTATATGATATTTAAAAAAAATAAAAAAATAAAAAAATAAAAAGAAATAAAAGAATTAAAGACTACAATAAAATAAATTGAATGTAAGTTTTTTTTCTTTTTACAAATTTTATATCACATCCATTTCAATAATAATAAATAAAAATACATCAACTTAATATCTAAGAGAAAATGATGAGATAAAATTATAACACAGTTTTAAAATAAAAGTTTAAATTAAACCATAATATCATTGCACAACACAAATTAAAAGTAATTTCACACTACAATATACCACACAAATAGGTAAATTACTTAAACTTAATTACGATTTTTATTTTTATTTTTGCAAACATGATAATAACATGGCCTATAAATGCTTAATGGATAACATATCATATATTGCTTTGAATGATGAGCACGGGAGTTGAAGAGTGTGTATTAATTTCTGTCCATGATAGTTGCCTTCTTGTGACGACGTCTCATATGAAGAAAAGAATTGTTGTAAAAACTACCCAATGAAAGAGTAATTGGTAAATGAATGATATTTTCTTCTAGCATATGTGGTCTTTTATAGTGGTAAAATAAAAATGGAATGAATAAAATTTTATATTTTTATATTAGAAATAGAATTTGATATTTATCATAATAAAATTAAATAACTAATTAGTTATATTTAAATAAATAAAATAAATTAAATAAAAATATTTTAAAGAATTAATCAAATCAATTAGTCAATACAAATAATTAGTATAATTAATTTTATTTGATTTATTAAATTCAAAAATAAATTAAAAAATAATTGATTGAATTAATTAGTTGATATAATTAATTTATTATAATTGATTGGATTTAATAAATTAAAAAATAAATAGGAAAACATAGGAGACAATAATTTTTTTAACTAAATTAATATGTATTTATTGTATTTAATCAGTATAAATAACAAATCATCTATGTTATTATGTACCTTATAAATTAATGAATTAAAATAATGATATAAAAAATTACAATTATTTGATTGATATAAATTATAATAATAAATTGTGTAATATTTAAATACCTAATCAAATCAATTTGATATAATTAATTTATTGTAATAAATTGTATTCAATGAGTTATAAAAAATAAATTAAGAAACACGCTAAAAAGTATGTCACGGCCATCATAAAGAGTAGAAATTCAATTTTTATATAATAAAAATATACATTCTTATATATGTTATAGAAATATGATTTGATTATATGAACTTGCTTATTTTTTTTAACTTGCCACCTATATTCAGCATGGAATTTTAATTTTTCTAAAATAAATTTAGAAGAGAATAGTACTTTCATTTTGGAGAAAAAATAAATTCATGAAGAATTGACACCTCACTTTTATTAGTTGATAATGCATTAAATATTAATTTTATATAATTATAATAAATATATTTTCCTAAATTAGTATAATCATACATTATTCATTAAATGTTAATTGTAATATAAATATAATAAAGATATTTTTTAAAAATAAATTTAAAAGAGAGAATAGTGCTTTCATTTTAGAAGAAAAATGAATTCATGAAAAATTGACACCTCACTTTAATTAGTTAGGGAAAAATACAATTTTAGTATATTAAGTAGAAGTATATTATTATTATTATTATTATTATTATTATTATTATTATTATTATTATTATTATTATTATTATAAGACCGGCTATGAGACCGGCTATGCTGTATGGTACGGAGTGTTGGGCGGCTAAAGGGGAGCACGAACATAAGCTGAGTGTGGCAGAGATGAAGATGTTGAGATAGATGAGTGGTCATACGCGATTGAATAAAATAAGGAATGAAGATATAAGGGAGAGAGTTTGAGTAGCACCCATTGTGGAAAAGATGGTTAAATCGCGTCTCAGGTGGTTTGGACATGTGAGAAGAAGACCGATAGAATATCCAGTCAGGAGGGTGGATGAGATGGAAGATGGACAAAGGGCAAAAGGCAGAGGAAGACCTAAGAAAACTATCCAGGAGGTGGTCAAACGAGATCTACATGTAAACAGTCTCTTTGTAGACATGATACATGACAAAGCACAATGACGTCGTTTGATTCATGTAGCCGACCCCACTTAGTGGGACAAGGCTTTGTTGTTGTTGTTGTTGTATTATTATTATTATTATTAAAAATATTTTCGATTGATAATTGATAAGTAGTTTAATAATGTATTAAATATGAATTTTATATAATTATAATAAATATATTTTTTTAGTTTAGTATAATTATGCATTATTCATTAAAATGCATTCATTTTGAAGGAAAAATGAATTTATAAAAAATTCACACCTCACTCTCATTAGTTGAGAAAAAACCCAATTTTAATATATTAAGTAGATTATATAAATAGAAATACTTACTAAGTATATATAAAAGAAGAGATATATAATTATATATAATAATAATTACTATATATGTAACAGATATAAATTATTATAATTATAGAGACTTACTATAATTATATTAAATTTAATTATGAATGTAAATAAATAAAAGTGATAATAATTAATATTATTTTTTCTTTTTTACATTTAATATTTACCATAAATATAAAAAATATTGAGAAAAAAAGTAGATATTAACTTTATTTTATTTTATTTTACACCATGGATTTCTTTACTAAAATTAATGGAGGAAAAAAAATCTTTATGATTATATATCAATCTCAATCACAATAAATAAGATGAATCGTTTGAGCAACTAACAAATTTAACGGGTAAATATTATTTTCTATTTATGGAAAAAATGAGGTAACATGCATGCGTATATTAATATATAAAGAATATATATTCACAGTTTAAAAATCTTCAAGAATATTCGATTGTATTACCCTTCAAGCCAAAAAATCCATTCTTTATTTTCATTAAATATTTATATTAATTCAATTAGATGAGTGTTTTAATATAAGAAAAGATTATTATTATTATTATTATTATTATTATTATTATATATATATATATATATATATATATATATATATAACAATCGTGCAATAATATTTTCTTTTATTTGTTAACTAATTAAACTTGGTTATTTATATTAAATATATTTAATAATTACTAAAAATTAATCATATAATTATCATTATTAATAATCAATTATTAATAATCGATTTATATTTCTCTAAAATATAATTTTCTATCTTTTTATTATTATTATTATTATTATTATTATTATTATTATTATTATTGTATAGATCACCATTAAGATAATAACTTATCACTAATAAAATTTTAAAATAATGAATAAAAAATAGAATTATATCAATATAATTAAAATCAATATAATTAAAATAGTTAAAACATTATTGATTTTATATAATTATAATAGAGATATTTTCTAAATTAGTATAATTATGAATTATTCATTAAATGCTAAGTATAATATTGTTATATAATTATAATTAAGATAATTTTCTGAAATAAATTTAAAAGAGATTAGTATAATTATAATAAAGAGATTATCTTAAATTAGTATAATTATGTATCATTCATTACATACTAATTATAATATAATTATATCAATTAAAGATAATTTTTAAAAATAAATTTAAAAGAGAGAAATAGTGCAATCATTTTGGAAGGAAAATGGGTTCACGAAAAAGTAACACCTCACTTTCATTAGTTGGGGGAAAATCCAATTTTAATATATTAAATAGAAGTAGATTGGTATAAATTATAACAAATTATATAACATTTAAAAAGAAAATAAAATGAATAAGAAGAAAATAAAAATAAATAGAATTGACAGAAGACTACAATAAAATAAATTAAATGTGAGTTTTTTTTGTACATTTCATATCACATCTGTTTCAATAATAATAATAATAAATAAAAATACGTCAACTTGATATCTAAGAAAAAATGATGAGATAAAATCATAATACAGTTCTAAAGTAAAAGCTTAAATTAGAACATAATATCATTACACAACACATATTGAAAGTAATTTCACACTACAATATATCACAAACAGGTAATGACTTAAATTTAAATACAAAACATTTTTTATTTATGCATACATGATAACACCATGGTCTATAAATACTTCTAGATAATATATCTTATAGAACTCCGAATGATGAGCACGAAAGTTAGAGAGTATGATAGTTTGTGTCCACTATAGGTGTGTTCTTGCAACGACGCATTATAGGAAGAAAAATAATTGTTGTAAAAGCTATCAAACAAAAGAGTAATTGGTAAACAAATGATATTTTCTTCTAGTATACATGGTCTTTTATAGTGGTAAAATAAAAATGGAAGGAATTAAATTTTATATTTTAATATTAGGAATAAAATTTGATATTTATCCTAATAAAATTATTATTATTATCAATATAAATGGGTTAACAACTTGCCACTAATAAAATCATTGGATAATGAATAAGAATTAGAAGGATATGAATATAATTAAAATATTTAAAAATATTTTCGATTGATAATTAGTTTAATGGTGTATTAAATATTGATTTTATATAATTATAATAAAGATATTTTCCTAAATTAGTATAATTATGTATTATTCATTAAAATAATTAAAAATATTTCTAATTAATAATTGATAAGTAGTTTAATAATGCATTAAATATTGATTTTATATAATTAAAATAAAGATATTTTTCTAAATTAATATAATTATGCATTATTCCTTAAATGCATTCATTTTAGAGGGAAAATAGGTTCATGAAAAAGTGATACCTCACTTTTATTAGTTGGGGGAAAATCCAATTTTAGTATATTAAGTAGATTATGAATAGTTATGCTATTTGGTATTTTAGTTTCGAGTTTCGACCATTACACTCCATCTGTATTAAAGCCTTGTTTTATTGGCCAATTTAGCTGCTAAGAAATTCCTCTTTTAAAACAATCCCAAAAACCAAAATGAATAAATAAATAAAAGATAAAGGAAAGATAAGAGAAGGAAAAAAAAAGGAAAGAAATTTCATGCATTTTCCAAAAAATAGTTTTTCTGCATGACATGTATCAATTAACCTTGAAAGTGGTCAATTTGATCCTGCCAGGATAACATTGATAATTCATTGTTGATTCCAATTTATATTCTGGTGTTTGAAACTTGTTTTGAGGCTTGGCTAGATATATTCTAATATTTTCTATGCTCGTCATTAATGAAATTATTTTGTGTTGTCAGCTTCAGATTCCAGTGCCGATTGGATACTTATTGCTTTCTCCTTGCTCACATGTGCTCTGTCAAACTTAAAGAATGGATACTTGTCCTGCCTACTCTGTTAAGAAGTTCTGCGGTATGCTTGGATTCATTGACATCATCTCTGTTAAAATAACTGTTAAAAATGTAATAGATGATGAAAAATAGAATTCTTAATCATTCCTTGATATATATAGTGAGAGTTGGAGCTTTCACTATAATCTAAAATGAGGAGCTTTAGCTGGCATACATTTGAGAAAGGTAAACCACTCCAACTATCGCCAGTGTTCATGAATAATTAAATCTCAAATGTAGCTTTGAACAATATGTTTTCACAACCGATTCTTTAGAATGCAAACTTTCTAGAGGAGTTATCTTGGGCAATACATAGCAAATGAGCTCTATCCCTTGCCTATCAAGCAATAATGCCTTACTCAGAAAGTTAAGGGATAAGTTTAATCCCTAAGATAATTGAACAGAAACACACTATTTTGGCAGTTGAGATATTTTGAAAGGTGAAATTGTCTGGTGCTTAGTGCTTCGTACTCAAATTTGATTTAAATAAATAAATGAATAATTGACAGGAAAATAGAACTATAGAAGCACTGCACTGACCTACTCTATTGAGCTCTTTTCCGGACATCTGGTAACTAGCATGGTAATATGAGCACTTTGCTGCTTGAATGACCTGCTGATTCAAAGAAAAGTATTTGTTAAAATTGAGTTTAATTTTAATGTACTAATGGTTTATACAGTCGTGCAATCACATGGTTAATACGAAAGGTAGTTATTTTTTCTGATGTATTGTTACATAATTGGATGCACGCACGCAGTGCATCAAAATTAAATTCTAAAATGAATTATAAGTTCAATGTTAGGAAATAATTAAACAATTCACTTTTTTTTAATTATTGAAATGTATACAAACCTTTTATCCAATGACTGTTTGCTTTCACTAGACAAAAAAGAAAATATATATCCTAAAAATCCGGGGCAATTGAATAGAAAAATTAAAAATATTATTTGTACACTAAAATCAGTTACTAAAATTAATTATTTATGTACTTGTATATAAATACATATATGATTTAATTTATTTTTAATATATAATTTTAGTTTATACTTAAGATAGTTGATATGAAATAGATTCACAAAGGAGCAAATTGAAGCTTTTACATAAAACACAATTAAGCAACGTAGACATGCAATAATAGTCCTTCTCGTTCAAGATGGACTGAGGTAGTTCTCACATGATGATAACTCATAACATTGTACAAAGGAAATTAACAAATATGAAACTGCCAAAAATCTATGGTAGTATCACATAAAAGAGGGACAAAATGTTGATCTCTATTTTATATATATACAGATGATCTATTCATGCTTTACGAGAAAAAAAATAAAGTAAAATAAAGCGGAAAAAAGATCATATAACAAGTTGATTTTTTATGAAGAAATTTTATGAGTACTATTATGCACGTTTTTTAATGTGTATTTAAATGGGGTGAATGATTTTAGAGGTGGCAAGCGGGGAAGTCCGTCCCATTCCGCTAAAAATATGCCTTTTGACGGGCTGGCTCGTCCTGTTCCGTTTAGTGAGACGATCTTAGAATTCCATCACATCCCGTTTAACTGCGGGCTAAACCCACCAAAGTTATTCTTTCTTTTTTTTATTATTAACTACTAAATAATATATATAATTTCACAACCATGTTAATAAATTTATAATTTCTAAAGGCATAAAAAAAATTATATTTTTTATATTCTTAAACATTAAAGTCTTTGTAATTATAAATATTGTTTTCAAAGCAAAATAAATATAATCCAAAATATAATTATAAATATTGTCTCTAAAACAACATAAATATAATTCAAAACACTCAATTTTTATTTTCATACTCTTGTAAGTTGGGTTGGAAGAAGTTGAGTTTTGGCTCAAAAATTACAAAAATACCCCTTTGCCGAAAAAACAAAGTCCGACGAGAAAACTCGCCCCGCACCACCAAGACACGCAAAAGTCCGCGATTTAAGCGGTGCGGATTAGGTGGGCTTTTGTTCTTTGGCGGTCTCAATTTTTTAGTCCAACCCGTCTTTTTTAGCAAATTATGCAGGTCAGCCCGACAAATTTAGATCCGTTTGTCATCCCTAAATAATTTGCTTTGCTTGTTGTACGAAAAAATTTGAAAAATCTAACTTAAGATAATTCTTTAATATTAGTTCTTTTAATTTTTTGTCTTTTAATTTAGGTTGTAAAGGACAAATTATTTAAAGGTCTAATAAAAGATTTTTTTTATGATCTAAGTTACTAAAAATAAATTTTTTAGAAGTCTAATAAAAAAATTCTTTTTTCTATTGATTCTGTTTCTGCTATGCCTTTTCATACTCGTCTCTTTTTTTTATTATTTATTTTATCAAAATTCAAGATGGTTTTTTTTTTTTTCGAAAAATAGAAGATCCAATGGGCACAGGGCTGCTTCTATCCAATGTGTATTTATTTTTTTAAAAGCTGGACCTTGATAGCGTTGAAAAGGAAAGATGTCTATAAATAAAAAAAAACAAAATACGGCTGTTTTAAGAAAAGAAACAGAATATTAAGGCTAATTTTTTTTGAAATGGACAAATATGTAGGGGTGGCAAGCAGAGAAGTCCGCTCCATCCTGTCAGAAGTCCGTCCCGTTTTATTTAACTGCGGATTAACGGGCTAAATCCATCAAAGCTCTTTTTTTTTTTACTATTAACTACTAAATAATATATATAATTTCACAACCATATTAATAAATTTATAATTTCTAAAAGTATGAAAATTATATTTTTTATATTCACAAATATTAAAATTTTTGTAATTATAAAATATCTAATAAATACAATTATAAACCAAGTTTTCATCCAAAATATAAGTATAAATATTATCTTCAAAGCAAGATAAACATAATCCAAACATAATTATAAATATTGTCTTCAAAGTAATAAAAACATAATCTAAAACACTCAATTTTTATCTTCATACTCTTGTAAGTTAGGTTGGGGAGAAGTTAGGTTTTGATAAAAAAATTGAAAAAATACTCCCTCACAAAAAAAAAACTAAGCCCGGCGGGGAAGCCTGCCCCGCCCCGCCAAAGCTCGCGGTTTAAGCGGTGCGGATTAGGCGAGCTTTTGCTATTTGGGCGGTCCCAATTTTTCAGCCCGGTCCGTCTTTTTTGGCGGGTTATGCAGGTCGATCCGACGAGTTTAGACCCATTTGTCACCCCTACAAATATGATATTGTTATTTATTAGTGTGGATAAGTTGAGCTTTTTTATTTTTTTTAACGTAGAGATTATAGGGCTTTTTAATTTTGGTGTTGGATTTTTAATAGTGTTTTCAAATAATATAATATGGAAACTTGATGTGTTTTTTTCTATGTAGAGAGTACAAATCTAAAAATCAGAATTGTGACTTATATTTTTTTAAAAAAAATATAAATCTAAAAGACAGATTTATTTTTTATTTTAATTTTTTTTAAACATATAAATTTCACCATCATATTTTTATAGTGATCTTGCCTGAGAAATAAGTCGGCTTCAACTCCTCGAGATCAGTCGAGTTATGTGCTGTAAGGTTGAACGTCCGTCTCCTAGAATCCGAGTTCCTTATGTGTGTTGCAAGTGTGAGAGGGCGAGCAATACAAAGGAGATGGAGTGTACCTGCAAAGGCACTCCGATACTTAAGTCAGTTATAGTATCAAGTTCAGAGAAGTATATGCAAAAGAGACGCTTTACCTTTCTTTTATAGATGTTTATTCGTCCGTTACATTCTAGGTGATAAATTGTCGATTTCTGTGATGATTGGTTTTGTAACCGATTTTATCTTACCGTTTGAGACGTCGGTTATGATAATATTAATGTCATCGAGTTATAGCTCATAAGGACCGAGCAATAACGGTAAATGTAGAGTTATGGTGACGGCCAGTAACGGTTATGAGGCCGAGTTATAGCTTGTATTAATGGTGGCCATATCACAGCCCCCAAGCTTAGCCTGAGGAAAGTTTTTTAATGAAGCAGGTTGAGCTATTGTGATGAGTTATAACTCGGTAAAGTGGGTTACTGAATGAGCCCCCAGTTCAACGTACTTCATTAAATTAACTCTGCCTTTGTGCCATCTTGAAAAACGTGTGCGCTTTCAGGAGAGAGAAGGAGTGGTAGCTTCATTAATGTTTTGATGGTTTCCAATGTTCCCTTCGTCGTTTGATGTGACTGAGGCAAGGGTGATATTTGGAATGTTTTTTTGTTTTGCTTGCGAATAATTATTTCTGCTGGTTGGAATTTTGGGCGTTTTTGGTTTTCTGCTTCTTGTTTGAAGAATGAGCAAGAGAGGTATGGTCATGTCTGTGTTCTTCTAATTTCTTTCTTCCCTCGTCTTCTTTGTATTTCTGGCTTGCATGTTTGTTTATTATTTCTGATGGGGTTTGAGAAGGAGAAAAAAGAAGAAATAGATTGGTCTTATGACTGGGTTGGGGATGATGTGAGGTCTCGAGTGTCTTTGTTCTGTGATGAAGCTGCTGTTAAGGAGGTGGATGCTAGTAGGGTGGTGAGGCAGAATTTTGGGGTTGGGGTTGAGTTACTTCCCTGTAGTGTTAATGATAGGGTTTATCACTGGGGTACAGGGTTTGAATTTTTTCTATATGCACAGCTGTGTTCTTGAGGAGTTGAGAGTTAGGTTACCTTTCACCGATTTCGAATGTCAGGTCTTGAGGTAGTTAAACTGCGCTTCGTCGCAGCTTCATCCAAATGGGTGGGCGTTTCTTCGTTCTTTTGAAATATTAATGGAGTTTCTGGAGGTGGTGCCGTCTGTTGACCTTTTCTTTGCGTTATTTCAAGCCAAAGGGGTGTGGAAGGGTGGTTGGATAAACTTCAATAGCACCCCTGGTTTTGGCATTTTCAAATTGTATAAATCTTCTTTCAAAGGTTTTAAAGAGATGTATTTAAAGGTTAGGGGTTTGGAAAAAGATTTTCCGTTTTTCGTAGATGAAAATCTGGCTGAGAAGTTCCCATTGTACTGGTGCTCGGAACCTCAAAATATACTCGGTCCTGAAGTTATCTCCCCGAGGAATGTTTGTTTGATTGAGTTTCTTGTGGAAAATGTCGGTCGGGGAGATCTTATTTCAATGTATGAGCTTCTGAAGTGGGAGGAGGATAAAGATACTGTGGTAGCCTATTTGGGTGAGTTATAGGGTTGTTTCTAAGGTGTTTGATTGCTTCTTGTCATATTTCTGATGTTGTTTTGTTTTCGCAGGTGGTAAATACCCTGGTGTTTCAGCTGCGTCTCTGAGGATGCGGTTCAAGAATAAGAATTTGGAGAAGGAGGTATCATCATCTAATGCTGAGAAGGGTGCTGGGACTGGCGAGGTTACGCAGCCTCGTCAAGGTCGCAGGAAGGTGATTGTGAAGAAGAGAAAGAAGTCTGACCTTGTTGATTTATCTGATGACTCTGATGAGAAAGATTTCGGGGTTCCGCTGGAAGAGATACAGGCTTTTATGGGTAATCAAAAAAGGCTTCATGAAATTTCTGAACAAAGTGAGGCATTTTCGGTGTGGGGAAAGGAGTATCCCTATATGGCTGTGGTGGACGAGTACTGCCAATCCTCGGCTGATGTTACTCTTGCAAAGGAGGTTGGGGACATGGCCATTGGGCAGTATATGCAGGTAACTACCTACTGTTTTTTCTTTATTTTTTCTTTGCGAGTTTTATGAATTTTGGTTTATTTCTTTCTCTAGGTTGTTGGGCTACGCCTTGCAAGTCTTGGGCGTAGCCAAGAGTTGAAAAATAAGGGGGTTTCTGCAGAAAGAGGGGAGGTTTCTGTTTTGAAGGAGGAGTTGGTTAAGAGTAAGAGTGTTGCTGCTGAGCTTCAAACGCGTTTGACTGAGACGGAGAAGTTGCTGAAGGAGACTAAAGAAAGTTATTCTAAGGATGTGAAAGATTTGAAGAAAAAGGAAAGTGATCTGGTGAACATGCAAAGTCATCTGATTGAGGTTACTGCTCAGTTGAAGGATATGGAGAAGAAGAAGGCAGATGAGATATTGGATTCTTTTGTTGAAGGTTTTGAAAGGGCAAAGTTGCAGGTTAGGTTTTTGGTACCTGACAAACCCCATTTGTAGGGTTTATCTTGTATTGATTTTAGGGGATTTTATCACCTTTCACCCACATTTATTCAATGAAATAGCATGGTTTTGTATATTCTCCTTTAATTGTGCTTAAGAGTGAAAACATGCTTTTTAGGTCTTAAAATAGCCAAATGTAATTTACCTTGATTCCATTAGATGCCTTGATATGTTTGTTAAGTGATTTCAGATTTAGGAGGCAAAGATTGGATCAAGGGAATGAAGAAAAAGCATGGAAAGTTGGAGAACTCATGAAGAAATGAAAGAACCGGAAAGCTGTCAAGCCGACCTCTTCGTACTTAAACGACCATAACTTGAGCTACAGAGGTCCAAATGATGTGGTTCCAGTTGGGTTGGAAAGCTAACATCCGGGGCTTCGCAACGATATAAGATTTACCATAGTTGCTACACGTATGGTGGCGCGCACGCGCAAAGTACGCGCACGCGCCGTTGCTGCCATATGGTCCACTTAAAGTAAAACGTGGCCAACGATTTTAGAAGCCTTGTGGGCCCAATCCAACTCATTTCTGATGCTATTTAAGTCAAGAATTGAAGAGGGATGAGGCATCTAGTTACCATTAGTTTAAGTTTAGTAGTTAGAAGTAGTTTCTAGAGAGAGAAGCTCTCACTTCTCTCTAGAATTAGGATTAGGATTAGGTTTAGTTCTTAGATCTAGGTTTTAATTCATCTTCTTCTACTTCTATCTTTTCAATTTCTTGTTGTTACATTCATCTTCCTCTATTCTTTTGTTGTAATTTCCTTTATGTTGTTCTTATACTTTGATTGTAGATCCACTTTTGTTCCTTCCTTTCTCTTTCAATTCAATTCAAGGTAAATCATAATAATTGTGTTCCTTTTGATTTGTGTTGTTAATTCCTTTCAATAATTGTTGTTAGATTTTGTTCTTGTTGTTGATTTACTATTGTTTCCTTTTATGCCTTCCAAGTGTTTGATGAAATGCTTGGTTGGATTTTAGAGTAGGATTTTATACTCTTGGCTTGGAAAGGTAACTTAGGACCTCTTGAGTTACTAATGTCCAAGAGATTGATGATTGGGAGCCATTGACTCTAGTTCTCACTAATTGAATTAGTGGAGAGTTAGGACTTATGGACTAGGATTGATATAGCTCATTTGACTTTCCTTTACTACTAGTTAGAGGATGATTTAATGAGATTAATCCTTGCCAATTCTCATATTGTGGTTAGTGATTAGGATAGAGATCCTTGACCACCAACCCTTGCCAAGACCTTTTTAGGCCTTAGTTTACTTTCTTGCCATTTATCTTTCATGCTTCATATCAAAACCCCAAAATAACTCACAACCAATAACAAGACACTCTATTGTAATTCCTAGGGAGAACGACCCGATGTTTCAATACTTCGGTTATTAATTTTAGGGGTTTGTTATTTGTGACAAACAATCTTTTGTATGAAAGGATTAATGATTGGTTTAGAAACTATACTTGCAACGAGAATTCATTTGTGAATTCTAAACCGTCAAAAATCCATTCGTCAAAATGGCGCCGTTGCCGGGGAGTTGCAATGGTGTTATGTTATTGGTTATTGTATATATGTGAATATTGTGAATAGCTTGATTTTTGGATTGCTTACTAGTTTTTGCTAGTCTTAGTATTTTGTTTCATTATTTCTTATTAGTTTTTGTTCCTTATTTTCTCTTTCCATTATGAATTCTCATTTTGGCTATGAGTGTGATTACAATTATGTTGTAGGTGATGAGGACTATAATGAAGAGGTGCATCAAGGATGGGATAACCAAAGGTGGGAGGAGCCATATGCATATGATCAATCTTCATGGCAACAACCTCCTCCACCAATGCACTATGAAGAAGAGCCATTCTATGATGCATACCAATCCAATGACTATGGTGAATCTACTTGTGACTTTCAAGAACCACCACCATATGCCTATGATCCATACCCTCAACATAATTCTCAACCATACTCACAAGCCTCTTCTTACCAACCACCTTCATATTACCCTAATCCATATCCATCACACCAACCAACTTTTGAGCCATATGAGCCATATATGGAACCACCACAATATCAACCCTTTCAAGAGCCACCCCCTCCATATTATTACCAAGATGAACCACCTCCAACATATGAAAACTTCCAACCACAAGATGAATACTACTTTCCACCACAACCTCCCATGGAAGAACACTTATATCCTTCAATCCAAGAGCCCTATGATCCTACTCATGACATCCAAGAGGAACAAGAGTCAAGGGATCATCTCAAGGAAGCATTGGATCAATTTCAAGTAACCATGGAGTGTGTTGTGCAACAAGTGGAAAGAGTGGAGAATATTGAACCACCACAACTCTACCAAGAAGAACCACCTTCCTACTATGAACCCTTCCCCCAAAATGATGAATCCTTCCACCCACCCCAACCTCTAATGGATGAAACCCTTAGTGTTCTTGCTCAAGGACAAGAAGAGATGAAAAGGGATGTGCAAAATTTCATGGCCGCCTTGGATGCGGTAACAAATCAATTAGCCTCCCAATGCTTGAACACTCAAGGAACTCCCATGGCTCAAGAAGAGCATAGCATGAAGGAGAGATTGGAAACTCCGGTGGGAAATGAAGGAAGTTGCTTTGTATTGGAACAATTGGAGGAAGCTTTAATTGTTGAAGACAAGGAAGAAGTGGTAGAAGACTTAGGAGATGCGGAGCTTCCATGGGAACATCGATTTGAAGAAAACCCCTCCAAGATGATTGAAATTGATGCTAGGAAGGAAAGTGCACACCTTCCAAGGCATATCCCATATGAAGGCTTGGATGGGATAGTGAAAGAATTGAGTCCCCTTGGTGATGAAGATCAAGCATCAAGTCTTAGTGGTAAAGAATCCTTTGAGCATGAAGAACCTTCTCCGGTTGGATTTGAAAGCGTTGAGGAGGTAAATTTTTCTCACCCTCCCTATTATGATTTGAGTAAAGGAAAAGGTTTGGATAAAATTTTTGAACAAAGGATTGAGATTAAGAGATCTTGTGAAGAGGTGGAAGTTCCTAGAAATAGAAGAACGAGGGTTGGTTATGCTTTGTCAAGATCTTTGGAAGCTTCTTTACCTAGGTTGCCATCTACTCCCTCACTTGAGTGGGTAAAGTTCATTTCTATTAGCTTTATTGTCCCACTTGAGTATGGCTTGCTTGAAACGAATGGTCAACTTAGGATGCTTTGTGGGATGAAGCGTAAGCGAAAGATGTTTCGTGGTTGGCGTTGCAAATCAAGGCTCATTATGGTTGATGCATCAAATATGAGATATAAAGGTTGGAGTAGTGCTCAAATAGATGGGTCTAGGAGGATTGTTGGCCATTATATAGAAAATTCACCTTACTCATCACCCGGTTGGACTAATAATGATGATCAACCTCAAGACGGGTGTGAAAATAAAGTGTGGGATCCCGGATCACAAGAAGAGGATCAACTTTGGGAGCCCCAAGCTTGTGAAGAACTCCATCAACACTTGGCTCAATCCATGAGAAATCTTGGGGCACAATAGAGAACCAAGCATTGGTGGGAGTTCCAAGATGAATACAAGCGCAAGCCACCTTGATAAGAAGCTCTCCATAAGTCCAACTTAAGGACAATAAATAAAAGTGCTAGGTGGGAGACACCCCACCATGGCAAACTCTCTCCATTCTCTTTTAGTTTTGTTTAATAAGTGATTTGAGTTGCCATTGTAGGTAGATTTTCATTTCATATTGATTTGTTTGTAAAGATTGGTTGTTAGTATGTTGTATTCATTAGTAGTAGATGAATAAATCCTAAAATTGAATTGTATTTTTGTGAATTGTTTGATATTTGATTGAATAAAGAAGAGTTTTGGACATTATAGGGAGCTCTTGGGCATTTTTCTGCTTTTTGGGAAAAAAAAAACGACCATCGGCGCTTAAGCACGCTGCGCGCGCGCGCGCACATTGTACTTCTGCAACTTCTGGTACAAAAACCAGAGAGTTGTGCGCGCGTTGTGCCAGCATTGTGCTGGGAGCACAAGCTCATCCACGCGTAAGCGCGCTGTGCGCGCGCGCGCGGATCGTCCCAACCTCATCCACGCGTAAGCGCACAGTGCGCGCGCGCGGATTGTCCCTGCTGCATCCACGCGTAAGCGCGCTGTGCGCGCGCGCGCGGATTTGCACCCTGCTTTTCTCTCTCCTCCTTTCTCCTTCTTTCCTCTTCTCTTCTTCTTTCTTTCTAATTTTTTTCTTTCTTCTTCCTCTCTTGAAAGATTTTTTTCTTTTCTCTTTTAATATGAAAAAAAAATTTTAGTAATAAAAAAAAATATAATAATAATAAATAAATAAATAAATAAAATACTAAAAAAAATAAAAAAAATTAAAAATATAAAAAAAAAATTTTTTTCTCTTCTTCCATTTTCTTTTGTCTATTACATTTGCATACTTTTATTCTTTGCATTTTAATTTTGTTTCTATAATTTGTTCTCATTTTATTTTCTAAATTTCTCATTTTAATAATGGTGTTGAATTCTCTCACTCAATTGTTGAGAATTTCTTGCATTTGTTTTGGTGCTTCATGACTTGTTACATTAATTGCAATATTTGTCAACACACAAGATTAGTGCTTTAGTCCTTCCTAATTCATTACCCTTTGTTTTTTTCTTGTACCGCTTCATCATTGAATTAGGATAGAATCAAATGCTTTCATGCGTATCACTAATCTTGTTTGTGTCAATTCTTATTTGATCTTGATGCTCAATATCATCTTCATGCTTTAACTTTACTCTTGCATCAAGTATCATTGATATGCCATTTTCTCTTATTGTTTCCTCCTCTGCATGTTGTAGCTACCATGTAGTCGAGAACAATACCTTTATTTGGCATTAGCCCCCGCCTATGTTCTAATTGCTTTGATGCCTTTGTTATAGGCTTAATTTTCTTCCTTTTTCTCTCCTTCTAGGTTGGCCACCAAGAAGGAAAGGAATGAGAAAGCTTCTAAATGGGGCAACAAACAAGTCATCCGCACAACCTTTTGAAGGAGCTCATCAATTGTAGCAACCCGTCCACCTTGCTCTTCTTCGCATGCACCGAGGACGGTGCAATCTTCAAGTGTGGGGAGGTCATCGACCGATCTCCATGGGTAACAATTTCCTTTTCAACACCAATTCTTAGTTTTCAATGTTAGTTAGTTATTGCATTTGCATGATAGGTTGCATGTTGGTTAGAATTTGTACATATTTTACTACCTTCTTCTTATTAGGACTACTTGGTTAGAGTGATGATTTCTTTCCCAAGAAACCATTTTAGGGCAACCTACCAATTTGAAAAATTTCTGTTGAACTTGCTTGAAAGAATGTATTTTGGAACATGGTTTTTGAGCTAAGAACACAAGCAAGTGAGATTTGAGCCTAATAGTGTGGTTACATCTTATAACCACTTATTTTTCCTTCTTGTGTGTATTATTCTCTTCCTATGATTGTGATCTTTGCTTTGTTTGAGTCTATATGTCCATTATTCTTTGTATTCATGCATTTATATGATTGAGGCCATCATTTCATTAGCTCACTTACCCAAATAGCCTTACCTTTTATCTTCCTTTGTTAGCCAAATTTGAGCCTATGATTAACCCACTTTGTTCTTAATTTAGCACATTACAAGTCTTAAAGCGAAAAACAATAAAAGTCCTTATTTGGATCTTTGATTGGCTTAGGCTAGTGAGTGTGAGTGTCATCCAAGAGTGGGAAAACTTTGGGACATTGCTTGGGATAAAAGGGTGTTTGTGTTTTGTATTTTTATATTGGGGAATTGGGTACATACTCATGTATTGATTAAATGTATAGACCTTATGCATTGATGTTCTTGCATATAGTTTGAAAGAAAAAAATGAAAAGAAAAAGAAATAAAAGTGAAAAAAAAGAGAAAAGAAAAGAAAAAAAAATGTATATAGAAAAAGAAAGAAAAAAGAAAAGCAATAAAGGGGACAAAATGCCCCAAGGTGAAGCTCAATAAGAATCAATGTGTAAGTGTTGTGAAATAAAAAGAAAATGCATGAGTATGTGAAAAAGTGAAGAATGGGTAGTTAGGTTAGAATTTAATTGTATAGGATGTCATAGGTTAGGTGGGAAGTCTAAGCCTATCAAAGATTCAAACTTCAAGCTCACTTGACCAAATATGCATCCTACCTTAACCCTAGCCCCATTACAACCTAAAGAAAAGACATCATGATAATTGTATGCGTGCATTGAATAATTGTTGATTGTTAGATGAAAAACAAATTTTGGAAAGCATGATTAGGGGAGAATTGAGTGAATCAACCCCAAACACCGAGCGACTAGAGTGCAAACACTTCCGGTGAGGGTTCGATGCTCAATTCCTTGATTCCCGGCTTTCACGAGCGTTCTTCTTGCAAGTCTATGTGAGCTTCATATTTATACTTCAATTGGTAGGATTCATGAATCGTTATATGATCTTAAGCCCTACTTGTGCATGTATGTCTTGGAGAATGATTTATTCTTAACCAAGTAGGTAGAATCATTTTGCATTTAGTTGCATGCATATAGTTTCTTTGCTTTGAATAAGTGTCATATTCCTCATTTCTCTTGGCTTAAGCATGAGGACATGCTTGGTTTAAGTGTGGGGAGGTTGACAAACCCCATTTGTAGGGTTTATCTTGTATTGATTTTAGGGGATTTTATCACCTTTCACCCACATTTATTCAATGAAATAGCATGGTTTTGTATATTCTCCTTTAATTGTGCTTAAGAGTGAAAACATGCTTTTTAGGTCTTAAAATAGCCAAATGTAATTTACCTTGATTCCATTAGATGCCTTGATATGTTTGTTAAGTGATTTCAGATTTAGGAGGCAAAGATTGGATCAAGGGAATGAAGAAAAAGTATGGAAAGTTGGAGAACTCATGAAGAAATGAAAGAACCGGAAAGCTGTCAAGCCGACCTCTTCGTACTTAAACGACCATAACTTGAGCTACAGAGGTCCAAATGATGCAGTTCTAGTTGGGTTGGAAAGCTAACATCCGGGGCTTCGCAACGATATAAGATTTACCATAGTTGCTACACGTATGGTGGCGCGCACGCGCAAAGTACGCGCACGCGCCGTTGCTGCCATATGGTCCACTTAAAGTAAAACGTGGCCAACGATTTTAGAAGCCTTGTGGGCCCAATCCAACTCATTTCTGATGCTATTTAAGTCAATAATTGAAGAGGGATGAGGCATCTAGTTACCATTAGTTTAAGTTTAGTAGTTAGAAGTAGTTTCTAGAGAGAGAAGCTCTCACTTCTCTCTAGAATTAGGATTAGGATTAGGTTTAGTTCTTAGATCTAGGTTTTAATTCATCTTCTTCTACTTCTATCTTTTCAATTTCTTGTTGTTACATTCATCTTCCTCTATTCTTTTGTTGTAATTTCCTTTATGTTGTTCTTATACTTTGATTGTAGATCCACTTTTGTTCCTTCCTTTCTCTTTCAATTCAATTCAAGGTAAATCATAATAATTGTGTTCCTTTTGATTTGTGTTGTTAATTCCTTTCAATAATTGTTGTTAGATTTTGTTCTTGTTGTTGATTTACTATTGTTTCCTTTTATGCCTTCCAAGTGTTTGATGAAATGCTTGGTTGGATTTTAGAGTAGGATTTTATACTCTTGGCTTGGAAAGGTAACTTAGGACCTCTTGAGTTACTAATGTCCAAGAGATTGATGATTGGGAGCCATTGACTCTAGTTCTCACTAATTGAATTAGTGGAGAGTTAGGACTTATGGACTAGGATTGATATAGCTCATTTGACTTTCCTTTACTACTAGTTAGAGGATGATTTAATGAGATTAATCCTTGCCAATTCTCATATTGTGGTTAGTGATTAGGATAGAGATCCTTGACCACCAACCCTTGCCAAGACCTTTTTAGGCCTTAGTTTACTTTCTTGTCATTTATCTTTCATGCTTCATATCAAAACCCCAAAATAACTCACAACCAATAACAAGACACTCTATTGTAATTCCTAGGGAGAACGACCCGAGGTTTCAATACTTCGGTTATTAATTTTAGGGGTTTGTTATTTGTGACAAACAATCTTTTGTATGAAAGGATTAATGATTGGTTTAGAAACTATACTTGCAACGAGAATTCATTTGTGAATTCTAAACCGTCAAAAATCCATTCGTCAGTACCAGATGCCGATCTCTCTGGCATGGATCCTGGAAAGATAGTTGATGATTGGATTTTTGACGGTTTAGAATTTCACAAATGAATTCTCGTTGCAAGTATAGTTTCTAAACCAATCACTAATCCTTTCATACAAAAGATTGTTTGTCACAAGTAACAAACCCCTAATTTTATAAACCGAAGTATTCAAACCTCGGGTCGTTCTCCCTAGGAATTACAATAAAGTGCCTTGTTATTGGTTGTGAGTTATTTTGGGGTTTTGATAAGAGGCATGAAAGATAAATGGCAAGAAAGTAAACTAACAACTATAAAAGGCTCTTGGCAAGGTGTGAGAACTAGAAGTCCTATTCTAGTTATCCTTCTCAATTGTGATGAGAATTGTTCATTGCTACCACTTAGTTAACCCTTACTAAATAAAGGAAAGTCAAGTGGATGAATTGACTTGAGCCATAAGTCCTAGCCAACTCCCAAGGAAAGACTAGCTTTAGTGCACTCCAAACCAATTAGAAATCTCTCCAATTACCAATCAACAAAGGAATTAGATAACTCAAGTGTCACTAATTACTCTACCTAGGCCAAGAGGAACAAAATCTATACTATATCTAGAAGAGGCATTTCAACAAACACAAAAAAGGCAATAAAAGTAAACAACATAAATTGCAAGAATTAAAGAGAGATCTAACTACAAAGGCAAGAGATCAACAATAGAAAAGAAAAGAAGAACAATTATTATGAATTACCTCTTATTGAATTGAAAGAAAATGGAAGGAACAATAGTAGATCTACAACAAAATATAAGAACAACATAAAGGAAATTATAAGAAAAGAATGGAAGAAGAATGAATGTAACTACAAGGAATTGAGATGTAGAAGTAAAAGAAAGCAAAGATTAAAATCTAGATCTAAGAACTAAACCTAATCCTAATCCTAATTCTAGAGAGAAGAGAGAGCTTCTCTCTCTAGAAACTAACTCTAAACTAATCCTAATGAGTGTGTAATGAACTAATGTCCCTTTGCTCTTCAATCCTTGGCTTTAAATAGCATCTTTGGCGCCAAAGTTGGTTAGGATTGGGCCCCACAACCCTTGAGAATTCGATGGCCACGTTTTCATTAAAAAATCATAAACCAACACCGACGCGTACGCGCACATCACGCGTACGCGTCCATGGGGTAATTCGCAGGTGCGCGCAAGCGCCAGGTGCGCGCGCACGCGTCCATGGGCGAGTTCAACTTCTTTGACTTTTCATGATTTCTCCACTTTGCATGCTTTCCCTCTTCACTCCTTTGAACCATTCCTAGTCTTTTCAATCTGAAATCACTAACACACATATCAAGGCATCTAGTGGAATCAAAGGGAGATTAAAACCATCAAATTAAGGGTTGAAAAGCATGTTTTCACATCTAAGCACAAATAAGGAGACAATCACAAAACCATGCTATTTCATTGAATAAATGTGGGTAAAAGGTGATAAAAGCTCTTAAAATCAATACAAGATAAACCGTCAAAATGGGATTTATCAATAGTTCGAGGTGGTCAGCTGGTCGAAGATGATGGGGATGCAGAAGATGAAGCCGATAATGTTTAATCTGTTTTGTTAGAAACTTATTCGAATTTGTGTTGCATATGTAATAGTTAGTGTGTGCTGTTTTGAATTTTGTTGAATTTGACTTGTTTGAATTTTGAATTTGATGCTTTTTTATAAAAGTTGTTTGTTATTCGTCGGAAAGTTTTCTGAGGTTATTGGTATTGTTGTTGATGGTGTTATCTGATAATGGCAGTTTGTTGCTTAGACGAGTATTGGGTGTTGTCTGAGCTGTATTGATAGAGTTATATTTGATTGATAATATCAGACGTATAGTTATTTGATAAAGAAGATAATATTTGTCTCCTATATATTCGGAGTCTTTTTGAACCTTTTGAGTACAAAGGTGCAGGTAGGCTAGCCTCGTTAAAACCTCTCCAAGCAAAACCCTTTGGGAAAAATTCTTGGTAGTAGGAAAAAGAGTACAAGCCTGTCCCTGATTTTTAACTATAAAATTTCTTTAAGGAAGATACATTCCAAGTATTGGGTAGTGGTTTACCATCCATTGATTCCAGTATGTATGCTCCGTTGCCGAGAACTTCTAATATTCGGTATGGACCGTCCCAGTTTGCTGCGAGCTTTCCATGCAAAGTTTTTCTCCAAGTAATTTCTGTTTTCCGAAGTACTAAATCTCCTTTTATGAAGGATCTGCTTTTAACAGCTTTGTTGTATTGGTGAGCTATTGTTTGTTGTGCTGCTCGTTGCCTTAATGTTGCGATTTCTCTGACTTCTTCGATTGTATCGAGTTCGGCTCTCCGAGCTTCTTCGTGATTTCTGAGTTTTGTTCTGATTGAGCTTTGTGAGATTTCCAGGGGTATCATAGCCTCGGAGCCATATACAAGTCTGAATGGTGTTTCCTTTGTTGATGTTTGTGGGGTGGTGTTATATCCCAAAGGACTTCGGGTATTAACTCGGCCCAGATTCCTTTGGCATCATCTAGCTTCTTTTTAAGTGCGTGCAGGATGACTTTATTTGCTACCTCGGCAAGTCCATTTGTCTGAGGATGTTCGACCGAGGCGAAATGCTGTCTTATTTTGAGGTTCTGCAAAAAAGATTTGAATTTCTGATCGGCAAACTGGCGACCATTGTCAGTTATGATATGTTGAGGTATGCCGAAACGGCAAACAATGTTTTTCCAAACGAAAGAGATCATTTGCTGGGATGTGATTTTTGCCAAAGGTTGGGCTTCTACCCATTTGGAGAAATAATCAATGCCAACAATAAGAAATTTTACCTGGCCCGGTGCCGTGGGGAACGGATCGAGTATATCTAAACCCCATTGGTTAAATGGTCAACTGATATCTGAGTGATGTAATTGTTCTGCTGGTATGTGTATCAATGGTGTGTGTCTTTGGCAGTTGTCGCATGATCGGATTTTTTGTTCGCTGTCGTGCCTTATAGTAGGCCCGAAAAAGCCAGCTCGGAGGATTTTTGATGCTAAGCTCCGAGCACCTATGTGTGTGCCACAGATTCCTTCGTGTGCCTCAGCTAAGGCTAACTCAGCTTCAGAGTTGTTAAGGCATTTGAGTAGGGGCCGAGTATGACCTCGTCGATACAGTGTGCCATTGAATATTGTGAAAAAGGATGCTTGTTGGCGGAACTTCTTATTGTTCTGGACACCTTCTGGTATATTACCTGTTTGTAAATACTTTATAAAATCGTCCCTCCAATCTTTTTCCTGTGTAACACTTAACACATTTGTCAGAGTAACAGTGGGTGATGTTATTATAAATTGTTGCAGTGTAGATAACTCGGACTGTGTACTGCCGAGTTTAGATAATATGTCTGCCCTTTGATTTTGTTCGCGTCGTATATGTTCTATTTCAAATTTGGCAAATTTTTTTGATAATTTTTTCACTAATAGCAGGTATTTAGAGAGTAGAGTATCTTTTACCTGAAAAATGTCGTTTACCTGTTGTACCACTAACAAAGAATCACAATATACCTTGATCGTTGAAATTTGGAGATCCAAACAAAGTCGGAGTCCTGCGAGCAGTGCTTCATACTCGGATTGGTTGTTGCTGGCTTTAAAAGCTAAGTGTATTGAGTGTTCCAATATGAACCCGTCTTCGGCCTCCAGACGAATTCCAGCTCCACAGCCCCCATTATTTGAGGAACCATCTACATATAAGGTCCATTGTTTTGCATGATCTTCTTCGGATAGTATGGTGAGTTCGGCGATGAAATCTGCCAGAAACTGAGATTTGATCGGTCTTCTGGATTGGTATCTGATATCGAACTCAGATAGTTCGACTGCCCATTTTATGAGTCGTCCTGCAATTTCTGGCTTGTGTAACACTTGTCTTAGCGGGTGATCGGTTCTGACGTGAATGACGTGACTCTGGAAGTAAGGTCGGAGACGTCGTGCCGAGAATATTAGTGCCAGTGCGAGCTTCTCAATCCTTGGATAATTGAGTTCGGCATGCTAGAGAGTCTTACTGACAAAATATATCGGTTGCTGAACTTTGTTTCTTTCTGTAACAAGGGCCGAACTTATCGCCCAATCAGTAACCGACAGGTATAGAAATAAATCCTCCCCTTGTAGGGGTTTTTGTAAAATCGGCGGTTGTGAGAGAGTTGTTTTTAATTTTAGAAAGGCTTTCTCACAATCGTCGTTCCATTCGAATTTATTTTTCTTTTTGATTGTTTGGAAGAAAGGAGTAGAAGTTGAAGCTAGGCAAGGAACAAATCTGGAAAGTGCGGCAAGTCGTCCTGTGAGGCGCTGAACTTCTTTGACTGTTTTAGGGCTAGTCATGTCCAGCACTGCTCGGCATTTGTCTGGATTTGCCTCTATTCCCCTGCATGTTAGCAAAAAACCGAGGAACTTACCCCCTTGAACGGCGAATGCACATTTCTCGGGGTTGAGACGCATGTTGTACTGTCAGATCTGGCCGAAGATTTCTGTAAGGTCGTTGATGTGATTTTGTCCGACTTTTGTTTTGGCGACCATATCATCGACATAAACCTCTATATTCCTGCCGATTTGTTTGGTGAACACTTTATCCATGAGCCGTTGGTAAGTTGCACCTGCGTTCTTTAATCCGAATGGCATAACTTTATAGCAATAGTTACCGAAATCAGTGATAAAAGCAGTTTTATTTTGATCGGAGGGATGCATGAGTACTTGATTATACCCTGAATACGCATCCATAAAACTTAAAGTAACGTAGCCTGATGCATTGTCTACTAAAGAGTCTATGGATGGCAGAGGGTAAGAATCCTTTGGGCAGGCTTTGTTTAAATCAGTGAAGTCGACGCACATGCGCCACTTACCGTTTTGTTTTCTTACCATTACCACATTGGCTAACCAGGTGGTGAATCTGATATCTTTGATAAACTCGGCGTTTATGAGCTTTTGTGTTTCTTCTAGTGACGCTTTCTTTTTCTCTTCGCCGAGTTTTCGTTTCTTCTACTGCACTGGTCAGACTGCCGAGTTTATTGCTAATTTATGACTGATGATCTGTGGGTCGATGCCAGGCATGTCTGATGGTGTCCATGCGAAAAGGTCGGCGTGTTGTTGTAGGAAGGTTGTTATTGCCTGTAACTCAGATGTGTTTATTGAGGTACCTACATATGTAAATTTGTTGGGGTCATTGTTGAAATACACTTTTTGAAGGTCATCGAAGGGTTTTGTGCGCTTGAGAAAATCAGCTCTTGGGTCCAGGTCGGCTAGTGTGTGTTCGTTTTGGTTAAGGTTGACACTGTTGACCTGTTGCGTTGAGCGGTTTTGGAGTTTCATACTGATGTTGTAACATTGTCGTGCCTCTTTATGATCTCCATGGATTGTTACGACCTGTTCGTCCTGCAGTGGAAACTTTACACAGAGATGAACTGTAGATACAATGGCTCCGAACTTATTCAAAAAGGGTCGGCCGAGAATAAGGTTATATGGGCTGAAACAATCGACAACTAAATATTGAATATCATTAGTTTTTGAAAGAGGGTGCTCACCCAGTGTGGTTTGTAACCACACTGATCCGAGTATGGAACTCGTTCTCCGGAGAAGCCGACCAAATCTCCTCCTGTAGATTGTAGCATGTTGTCGCTGAGCTTCATTCTTTGAAATGTGGAGTAAAACAGAACATCGGCGCTGCTGCCGGGGTCCAAGAGTACTTTTTTCACCAGTAAATCCCCTAGCTGAAGGGTGATTACCACAGGGTCGTCCAAATTTTGTATGTTCGAGTTGAAGTCGGCCTGTGTGAAAGTGACTTCTGGTTGTGGATTAGTGATTGCCACATCTGTCTGTGGTCCGTTTACCGAGCATATTGCTCTGAACGATCTTTTCCTTGCCGAGTTTGAGTATCCGCCACTAGCGTATCCTCCTGAAATACAATTGATTATACCTCGTGGTTTTTCATATTGGCCTGATAGTGCCTTCTCTCTTCCTCGATGTTGTTCAGAGAGGTCGTTTGTTGTGGAGTTAGGGCCGCGTTTTTGGATGTGACTACCAATGTATTTGTCTAGGTGTCCTTGTCTTGCTAGTCGTTCTAAAAGATCCTTGTCCACCACACAATCATCGGTATTGTGGCCGTGTTTCTGGTGGAAAGCACAGTATTTTGATTTGTCCACGTTCTTTGCATCTTGGTACGTGCCGGCCATTCTTGGTGGCTTGATTAGTTTTGAGTTCAAGATCTCTTTGATTATGTCTTCCCTCTTAGTGTTAAACTGCGTATAAGAATCAAATCGAGGTGTTAGTTTAAAACTTTTCCTAATTGTTGAGCTCTTATCCTCTTCACGGAAGTGTGACTTGTCGGACTTCCGAGCTTGTCTGAGCTCCTCGATATCAATTTGTCCTTTTGCTTTCTCCCGAAACTCTGCTAGAGTCTTCGGTTTTGCTACAGCGATCGTTTCTTGGAACTTTCCGGGTCGGAGGCCGCTTTTAATTGCGTGCAGATGAACCTCGGGGTGGAGGTTTGGTATGCTGATTGCGACCTTGGTGAAGCGGGTCATGTAGTCCTTTAAGCTTTCATTTGGTCCTTGCTTGATGGTGTTCAAGTAATCGGAATCGTGCAAGTATATTGCGGATCCGGCGAAATGCTCTTCAAATAACTTCACCAACTGATGAAAGCGCGAAATGGAACCTGCAGGCAAAGCACACAACCAATCAAGTGCAGGGCCGTCTAAATAATTCGAAAAACAACGACATAAAACTGTATCTGATGCACCATTGATGATCATTATTGATCGGAACTTCTTCAGAAACTTCCTTGGGTCTCCGAGTCCGTCATAAGGCATGAGGGTCAGCGGCAGAGTGAACCTCTTCGGCAGTTCGAAGTTCATTGCTTCTTCTGTGAAAGGACCTACAGGGTCGTCGGGCTCCCCTTTTTCATCTTCGGGCTGTTGCTCCTCATGTCGAGTGGTTTCTGAAACATGAGTCGGTTGGGACTGATGTTCCTCGTCTTCTGGCTGCTGGCGATGAGCATCGTTGTGCTCAATTCGAACATGGTTTAGTTCAGCAATTTGGGCAGCCATTATTTGGTTCTCGTCAGCCATTCATTGATTAGCTTGTTGTAGCTCAGCTACCATTTTCATTAGTTCGGATAGTGAAGGAGGCGGTACGTCAGCCATGGATGCAGATGGAGGTGACGGGACCAAAAAAGAAAAGATGTGACTTCCTCGGCCCCACGGTAGGCGCCAATTGATCTTGCCTGAGAAATAAGTCGGCTTCAACTCCTCGAGATCAGCCGAGTTATGTGCTGTAAGGTTGAACGTCCGTCTCCCAGAATCCGAGTTCCTTATGTGTGTTGCAAGTGTGAGAGGGCGAGCAATACAAAGGAGATGGAGTGTACCTGCAAAGGCACTCCGATACTTAAGTCAGTTATAGTATCAAGTTCAGAGAAGTATATGCAAAAGAGACGCTTTACCTTTCTTTTATAGATGCTTATTCGTCCGTTACATTCTAGGTGATAAATTGTCGATTTCTGTGATGATTGGTTTTGTAACCGATTTTATCTTACCGTTTGAGACGTCGGTTATGATAATATTAATGTCACCGAGTTATAGCTCATAAGGACCGAGCAATAATGGTAAATGTAGAGTTATGGTGACGGCCAGTAACGGTTATGAGGCCGAGTTATAGCTCGTATTAATGGTGGCTATATCATATAGTATCAAAAAAATTTTAAATGTGCAAATTGGACCTTCTTATTTGCTTTGTGATGAAAAAAATTATTTTAATGTAAATTTGACTCTCCGTTTATGAATTTAGAAAATTTGACTTTCATATTTCTCTACAAATTTTATTATATATTTTTCAGATATCTAAAAGTCTAATTTATTATTTAAAATAAAAAAAATTATATAAAAAAACACACCAATTAATTATTACCATGAATTACACACAATGCAATCTTCTTCCATCTCAAAAAATTAGGCACATCCTACCAGTAAATAAATAAAATCAAACAAAATCAAATTAAGAACAAGAAATGAGGAAGAGAGGAAGAAGACCAAAAAAGTTGATGGTGTCCCTATTTCTCATTCTAATAACATTTCTCTGATCTCTGATTCATACTAACCAAGTCTTAAAATAAGAGATGCGTCACTTATACATCAAATAGCATTATTTCTATAACACATAGCTATAGTTATAGTAGTGTCATAATGATGTTATCATTCACCCCACTTGAATTATTTCTATAACATATAGCTATGGTTTTGATATTATCATCATCCTCTTCTTGAAGGATGCCATTGTAGCAATGATTTTGAAAACTTTTGTGAGTTCGAACTGTGTGTTTGAAACAATATTTGGACGGTTGTTTCCAAAGTAGAAACCATCGTTAATGTTTTCAGTGCCAACAATTAAAGCATGGGAATTGGGACGTACCTATCCATTCAACATTGTTAATTATAAGCAATAAGGAACAATTTATAGAACTACCTACAGAAAGTTCTATCCAGGTATATATAAACAATATCCAAATTAATACTCAAAAAACTTTAGATTAAAAAATAATATTTTGAAAGTTATAATTATAAATAGAAAATGTTATTTTTTTACAGTGGTAATGATTATGCTTAATTGATCTCAATTATTAAATCAAATAATACAAATAACCATCTTACATGCACTTTAATAATTATACAACATAAAATCACTATTTTCATATAATTCAAAGAAAATATATTATTTCAACGTGATATATACTAGTCAAACAAGCATAAATTAGTCATCACTTATTATAGAAATAAATTATCAAATTTATCCATATAAATTATAAAAGCTGACAAAATTATCCATGTGTAAGAATGAAACAAATTTTTTAATTATGAAACAAAATTATCCATGTGTAATTTTTCAAAATTACCACAACTAGAAAATGGATTAATACAGACAGATTTATAAACGGATTTAGTCTTTATTACAGACGGATTTTTGGTTACCGACGAAATTATCGACGGATTTTGTCCCTTTGTAAAAGTCCCGTCGGAAATTATTTACCGACGGATTTTTTTCCGTCTGAAAATTACAGACGAATTTTTAGCAGTTACCGACGGATTTTCCCTCTGTAAATTTTCTATCCATTTTCCAAAGACGACGAACTTTCCGACGGATTTTCCGTCTATAATTACAGACGGATTTTCAGACGGATTTTCCGTCTGTAATTACAGACGGATTTTCCGACGGTAATTACAGATGAATTTTCCGACATATTTTCCGTCTGTAATTTGAACTTTAGAAAATCATCCCGTTCTGATTACAGGCAGAAAATCCGTCTGTAAATCCGTCAGTAAGATAAAATAGAATTTTTTATAGATTTTTTCATTGCAAAATGAATACTTTAGATTTGTTTTCTAAATTTACTCCATCAAACACTGTAAATTGAAAAAAGAAAGCCAAAAATCACATAAATAAACATAATATTCATTACATGATACCTATAAAATTAGATGTTATTTTTCAACATCATTGACCAATATCTCATTGTCTTAATAAAAAAACATCCAAAAAAAATAAGATGACCATCCCAATGTTACATGAATGTCACAAATTACACTTAGCATTTAAAGATAGAATAATCTAAAATATTAATAGATAACTAAGTTGCATTATCACTATCCCAAAAGAAGCAGCATTCATGGCTCTCTCCACAATGCCAAGTTTGCGAGAGCTCCTACATCGAGCCCTGTCTGATACAAAGCAACTGATTCCTTGAAGTTCTAATTCAGCACGAAGCCAATTAACAAATCTTACAAAAGGAGGTTTTGAGCCATGTAATCCAATAAAAACATCACAATTCCTTAATCTATAAGAAGAACATGATGTAGAATCTGGAATGGATGAAGTTCTATGACATCTATCTTTCTAGCTGGCACTAAAAAGAACATGATAGTTGAATTGATGACAAGCAAAGTGATAATACCAACAAAGTCTTGCCAATCAGGAGGCTTACCCTGTACAATAATAATAACAGCAAGTACAAAATAATCAAACTCAGATTGAGTTCACCTAAACTTAGCAAAAAGTTGAGTTAATTCAAGAGTTTCATACACCTCCATTGCTAATAATAAGTTTTAGAAGCTAGTAAGCACACTTACCTCTCCATTGGCAAGAGCAATTGCCATTATAGCAGCAGCATCCGTAACCCAAGAAAGGGGATTCCACATAAATCCCAAGAACTTCAAAAACTTGCTCTCCTGAAAAGGATATAAGAAAACAAATATAGTTATATGCAATGTGCTAATCACAAATATTACCAGATCAAGAGAGTGTTCGCCGTCGGCATAGATTAGCGAAAATGAATGGCACTCCTTTTCAGCTTCATTTTGCCTTTGGCACCTTATCTGAAAAAGGATTAGTGTTGTATCATTAGACCAAAACTTCAGGTTCATCTGGAAAATTCATCAAGCAAGAAGGTAGCATGCCCATGGATGTTTGTTACATACATTTCCCTGCCCTTGAATAATCTTCGAAACCGAACTTAATCGCAAATGCTTTTCCTGCTACCCTGAGTACCAAATCAAATTCTTCTCATCCTATAATCAGGGGAGAAGACATGTTAACATCTTCATCATAATTAAAGAAACTTTATAGATAGTAGTATTTAGCATTACAAGCAACTATAGTTTCCAGATCAAAGTAGAGTTTTATTGAAGATAGCATTACGGATTTAGTAGTTAACAGTAAAAATAAAAAACAATAAGAAACAACAAATACAAGTTTCAATCACTAGTGAGACCATTGAGAATCTAACAAGGGGAAGATTTCGAAACCTCTAAATTTAATGTTTATAGAACAAATTTGAAGAACAGAATGTAATGAAAATCATAGGCCACATATCATTAAGAAATTATCAGAAGAAGCAAAGAAATTATTGAAATAATGTGTCATCACAAATATGCCTATTACCGGGGAAAGTCTGAAAGGGCAGAGCTTTGGTTTTCCTCTGCGACCACACTTTAGTAAATATGCACCTTTCTTTATAGATACAATTGCCTGAACAGAAATAAATTAAGAAAAATGGAAAAAAAAACAATTTTGAAGTTTGTCAGAAAGGAAGGTAAACAAACAGTAGAAACTATTGCACAAAGGAAATACCGAAAAAACAAAAATAAAATATCATTCACATTGGCAATTCCAAAGAACAAACACTAAAGTCTACCTTTCGTGATGATCCACACTGACATGGGAATGTGTGCATATATATATACACTAAAATGAGAGAGAGAGAGAGAGAGAGAGAGAGAGAGAGAGAGAGAGAAAAGAAAGAATTCTGGTTTTTGAAAGAACATTAACATGCCTAATGGATTCTTACGTTCTAAGAAAATTGATGTAAACAGAAAAGATGATTAATTCCTAATCCTATATAGTATTCAATTAACCATTTTGCATGCAAGTCTACGCTTCACAGCTAGAGTGGCCTTGGTACTATCAATTGCCATTCCAAGTTGGATATCCACTCCCTAAACAAGGGAAGAAATAAACAATTATACCAAAGCAGAGGGATTTTCAGTTGAATATTTCAAAGCTAAGAGTGGATCATGAATACACCATAGCAGAGATAAGACACCTCATTTAGTAGGTCCATATGAAATTATAATTGATACCTGGCCTAATGCCTGTAGAGAGAGTGCTCGAAGCGTTCCTTCTGCTAAGTCTACTGGTAAATTCCTCCTATAATCAGAACACATGTAATAAACATCAAATAATATAGAAAACTATATAGGTCATATACAGGGAAAGAAAATGCTTCATTCCAGTTATTGCATAGATGACATATATATGTACTAACCTGAGTTCGGCCGGCAACTGGGGAAGAACATGTTTGACAGCACAATCCAGATATCCAGCAGCCTTTAAGAAGATATCAACAGAAGCTCGTCTGCTTTCTGTTACAAGTAACAACTATTTTACTTTCGCAATCGACACAATATATACTAAAGATCAATGCAACTGCGAAGACAGAACATTCTTATAAATAAAGTATTACAGTATATACAACAATTATCTCAAGAGCAAAGAGTCTAATTTGAGGTCTAAACCAATCTATTACAATGGATTTTGGCTGTTTCGTACAATGGATTTGTGTTAAAATTCCAAATTACTTGCCTTCAGATACCTTAAGCTGATAACCATCAGTGGATGATCTTGGAAGCAGTAAAAAATTAGCCTGTGATAGTAATAGCATTGCCATCAAATGTAAAACTGACAACACTTCATACCAACCATTAGACATGGTTGTTTCCTATGAAAGCGTCAATCATGCCACACCACAAAGAATGGAAATGGTGGGAACAAACTGATCAGCACTCTTTAAGTGTAGAAAATAATTTCCAAATCAAATCCAGAAATACAATACACATCAGGAAATAAGGAAAAAAAATGGTTGGAGTTACCTCAGCATCATCCTCTTGATTAACCCAAACAAATTGTACTTTATATTGTAAATGGCTTCCTTCACCATAAAGCAAATATTGGAATATTTATCTTACAGAAAGGCAAAAAAAAACACATATTACATAATAAAGAACAAATATAAGACTTACCATCATTGACTAACCCCAAAAGAACCGGCAAATAATCTTCTAGAGCCTGCAGAAGATCAAGCAGTGTCGAACCACCTGCAGATGATCATGCGTTGCCATACCAATGCATCAGTAAATTTAATCTTCCTTCTTTTATCATTAAATAAAATAAGTTCATCTTTGTTTAAGAAACTGACCATGTTGAGTAGCACTTTTTCTTTTTGTTCTTGTAATTGTAGGGCCTTCTTGGCTAGCCATTACAACTATACGTGTTCTAAGAGCCGAAAGGCGCTCTACTATTTTCTTTGACAAGTGATCTCCAAGTGACTGAGCAAAATCAACAGGTTTAGGAATTCGTAGACCGGGGACATAGACCGAAACTTCTCCAATACTCCCTGGTTTCCTTCTGTTTCCACCGGAGTCCTTTGGAGTCGACACCAGGCACCCTATGTCTGGAGCCTATGTAAAAGATTGGTCAATTATATTAAAAAGTCTAAGTTTATCATTCAATGGTATTATAATTGGAAAAGAATAGAGCTTTTTTTAATTATTGATATCCATGATAGGCCTGGCATTATTAATTAATAAAAGAACCCCACCAATAACTCAAAATGAAAGTGCATAAAAAAATCAAGTGACAATTATGAACATAACAACTCCAAGCATGAGCCCTAAAACTACAGTTTAGAATAGATTTCCGAGCTTCCAGCTCTAAAAGTCTTCTCAACTTTATAAGGTTCACAACCATGGACAAAACTCATGAGGTTGTGATTATATATATATATATATATGGATGTAGTCATGTAGGACTTTTGTAAATCTGAAGACAAGAACAATTTTATACACACACAAAAAGAGATTCACATGCATGATTGCCAGTGATAGTTAAGGAAGATAGAGACACATTACCAAAAACTTTGAGAACCTAAGCAATAATTAAGAATTAACAGTGAAGGGTATTTGAGAACCTAAGCAAACAAATCAAGCAGAAATCACAAAGAAACTTTGAATTGCATGCTGCTAACGCGAGAGAGCGATAGAGAAGAAGAAGAAGAAGAAGAGAAGAAGAAGAATTAAAAGAGAAGGGTATTTGAGAACTTACAGCGATAAGATAAGGGTATTTGAGAACTTACACCAAAAAATAAGCAGGGAAATTTCCTGCCATCAAAATCAAAAACTAAAAAAAATATTAGGAAAATCAAACACAACTGACCAATTTATCTCTAGAAAACTTGAGTTTTTCTATTTTGAACAAGTATATTTTCACAAACTATATAATGTTATATATAATTTAAACTTGTATTAATGAAAAATGAAAAGTATATTTAGGTATCAATGCATCAGTTTTCTACTTACATACCAGAGATTACACAAAATTAGTTTATCAAAATCATTGACTGTGATTTGAGAAATAAAAGAACAAAAACATAGACTCACATTTACATCAAATCAGAACCACATTGGTCCCCTGCATTGCAAATTACAAAAATCAAAAGCTGAAAAATATATATAGGACTACTAAATTTCAACATCATCAACAACCACCTTAGATTATTTTTCTGTTACATAACTCCTCAATCCAATTGAGAAACAAAAAGAATCAGTAAAGGAAAGAAATATAAATCAATTGAAGAAAAAAGAGTCTCTAAAATCCAAAGCATGCAGTTTTTCAACAGAAGAATTCCACTTTATTTATAACAGATGCATGATAAAAGATATTATATGCAGAAAATTATTGATCATGATTCATTATTTCTAATGGTGGAATCACTTATTAGTACCATCAATAACATACATTTTACAAAGTAAGATCAGTTTGTCTACAGAAGTGAGTAATCAATAGGAGATGGAGATAGAATGTGACAAGGGTTGAACCAGAAGCCTATACACTTCATAGCATCTCAATTGGCCCAAAAAACTCAATAGCTTATGGTAGTTTCATAAACAACTAATAGTTAAACATATGATTGATCTTCAGTAAGCTTTAATTCTTTTAATTTCTTGTCTGGAGATGTCTCACCAACACTTTATTCAGTTTTTTTTAATCTATTTTTCCACTAATCATAAATGTTACAACACTAAATGAACCTTAACATTGAGCAAAATCCCTCAAAAAAAATGTTGAACATAACAATAACAACACAATAAGAAAACTCATCAAAAGAAACACCAAGAACAAAAACAAAAAATAAAAACTAAGAAATAGGAAAAAATCTCAAATCTTACCTCAGAAATAAAGGGAAAATGGTGTATAGAGGAGGTGTGGAAGGAGGGGCACAATGTGATTGTCGACGACAGCAAGGAACTCAATGATGGAGGAACATGCCACACCTCGGTTCGTGGCTCTTCAAATCTACTTCCAATGGAGGAGTGAAGGAACGGTCTTGACTCGTGAATGAAAGCGAGGAGGAAGGGCAGTGGCAGAAACACAACGGCGACACCGAGAGAGAAGGAGAGCGCTCGAACAGAGGAGAAGGCTGTGGGGTTGCGAGGCTGTGGGGTTGCGGGGAGCTGCGATGGCTGATGCGGGGGCGGCAGAGACTGCGGTGGCTGCAGGGCGAAGAGTTTAAGGGATGAGGGTGAATGGTTATGCAGAGTGTGAATGGAGTGTGAATGGTGTTCGAATGGAGTGTGAAATGGGTGGTGATAAAATTAGGGATCTCAATATTTCCGACGGAAAATTTAAATTACAGACGGATTTTTTGTCTGTAATAATTTAGTAAAAACGCAGTGTTTTGTCTATTTAATTACAGACGGATTTTTCGTCTGTAACCATTTCTCACTGAAAAAATTAATTTTTCCGATGGATTTATCGACGGATTCTCTTTTCCGTCTGTAATTTATGCTAATCTATTTTTTTTTTGTTTTTCGACAAAAAATCCCTCTGAAATTCCCTCTGTATTTTAGTGGGATAAAATCCGTCAGAAATATCCGTCTGTAATAACTAGTTTTCTAGTAGTGTACTCAGACGTCAACGATGTTAATTGAAAATCCATGTGGCACATTAATTTCAAGGTGGGTTATTTTAGTGGCATGATGTGTCAATTGCCCTAGTTACTGTTATGTTTTCGTTCTCTTTCATTTGTCCCCGTTATTGATATGAGAAGAAAGAGGAAAATAGATGATTGAGTAAAAGAAAAAATAAGCTGTGAAGTATGTGCTTTAATTATTATGTAAAGAAATAATACACTGTAGTGAATTTAGGTCGAATAATTTAGATATGGAAAATATTGTGGTGTATTGATTAAAAATGGAGACACTATGTGTATTACACATAGGTGGACGTGTCAGATGGAAACACAACACGTAGGGGGCGTGTTGCCTGACTCACGTGGGGGACGTGGAAGTTAGGTGGTATGGTGTGGGTGAGCCAAGTAGGCAGCACGCAGGGGGCGTGCTTAGTCAGCATGCAAGGGGCGTGCTGACGTGACTAAGGCTGATTGACTATGAGGGGCAGGACGTGGGGGGCATGCTGAGTTAGCACGCAGGGGGCGTGCTGACGTGGTGAAGATTGATTGGTCCAAGTATGCAGCACGTGGGGGGCGTGCTGAGTCAGCACGCGGGGGCGTTCTGACCCGTGTCAAAGCGTGATTGGCTGAGGCAGGCAGCACGTGGGGGCGTGTTAACTGTTAAGTGCAACCATCTATATAAGGCAGAGCTCGATAGTGTTTTGCATACTGAATAAGATTTGAGTGTATTTTCAGTGTTCTTTGAGGCTGTTGTTAGTGTAATGGAGAGCACCGCAAATTTGGTGGTGTATCGCAACGGTGAGATAATACATAATACTCATGAGAGAGTGAGGTTTGTGTCCCATAATCCGTTTTCATTTGTGGTTCTATGCACGATGACGTTAATAAAACTGCAGAACGGCCTCTGTCAAAGCATGGAGAATGGTACGTTAATGAGAGTGAGCAGAATTCTATACCAGAATCCAGTTATAGTTTTTGGTGGTCTAATACAGTTTGATACCATGCCGATCACTGATGAAGCGAGTATGCACAATATGTTTCAAATTCACCGGCAGACTCAAATGCGACACCCACAGATTGAGTTGTACGTTGAGTTTGAAGCTGTAGAGGCAGTAGCGGTTCAAAATGATATAGATATAGATGATGATAGAGCTGCAATGTACGAAGGAATGAATAGTGAAAGCGAATAGGACTTCGAAGCCACTTATGAAGCCGGCGACGAAGATGAAGATGGTGATGTGGGAGTTGAGGCAACAGCAGAGAATGTAGTGGTTCATCCCTCGAGCAGTCAACCGATGTACGTTCCACCTTTTATGTGTGAGTTGAATCTCAACGCCATGCATGCCTCCGAGTTTCCAGAATATGCAAACATAGGTACGTGTTGACTAAATAATAAGTTTTTGTTAGTTTATACTTTGGATGGATTAATAAACGATGATTTCGGCTTTCTGTAGGCGTTGCTGATCCTGAGGACGGAGAGTTCCAGATTAGAATGGAATACAGTTCTAGAAAGTCGGTCGTCGCAGCAATTAGAAGTTTCACTATATCTAGAGGAGTTGACTATGATGTGTATGAGTCTGAGCCACAGACGTTCTATGCAAAATGCAAGATGTACGGGCGTGGATGTGACTGGTTTATCCGAGCCAGCTTAATACGAAAAAAAGGTTGTTGGGAGATACGTAGACACAACGGTAGGCACACGTGCACAATCGGAACGATTTCATAAAATCATTCCAAGTTGGACTCGGATACAGTTGCTGAGGCTATAAGGCCATTGGTCGAGACGGACCCCTCCATCAAGGTGAAATCTATAATTGTGGAAGTCCAGTCAAGATTTAACTATACCATCAGTTACCGAAAGGCTTGGTTGGCAAAGTAGAAGTCCATAGCCAAAGTTTTCAGTGGTTGGGAGGATTCTTACCAAGCCTTGCTATGGTGGCTCTCGGTCATGGTGCAGAAGATGCCTAGTTTAGTTGTCCAAATAGAAACACGATCACTGTACAACGGGAATGAGGAGGTGCAAGGTGTAAAAATACTTCATCGTGTATTTTGGAGTTTCAATCCATGCATTAGGGCATTCAGGCATTGCAAGCCCCTGGTTCAGGTTGACGGCACACACCTATACGGAAAATACAAAGGTACACTTCTAGTCGCTGTTGCACAAGATGGGAACCAGAATATTGTGCCTATCGCGTTTGCCTTGGTGGAAGGGGAGACAGCTGATGCGTGACACTTCTTTCTCAGGAATCTGCGAATGTAGGTTGTTAGAAAAGATGGTGTGGGTATGATCTCAGACCGGCATGAGTCAATATGTGCAGCAGTAAATCATTCTGGTGGTGATTGGAAACCTCCAAGAGCATGGTGGATGTTTTGTATAAGGCACATCGGCAGTAACTTCTTAAGGGCATTCAAAGTCCCTCACTTGCAAAAGCTTATGGTCAACATAGGGTATTCAGGAACGTTGGAGGAGTACAATATCAACTAAAAGAGGTTGGAAGAGTCAGGCGAGGCATATGCCAGGTGGTGCGATGCCATTGGACTCAGACATTGAGTATTGGCATTCGATGAGGGACATCGATGGGGCCATATGACAACGAACCTTGTCGAGTGCATCAACTCAGTGAATAGAGTCGACCCTAACAAACAGAAGATCTGATATCTGACGTATCTCCTGATGGACTCCTCAGTGTCCAACGGCTCTGCGTCTCTGATACGTCGAACCCAACCCAGCTTTATATAGGACTTCGAATTATGACTGACTGATGGCTCACGACCGAATATTGCTATGCCCTGACTTTGAACAAAGTCGCTACTACTATCTGTCCATCCACTGACAGGCTTTTCATTAATGGGTAGGCCGAATATATGAGCGACATCCTCTAATGTTACTGTAACATCACCGACCGACAATACAAAGGTGTGGGTTTCCGGCCTCCACCTTTCAACCAGAGCAGCTAACATGGGGTGAAATTCTCTTATGACTCCAATTCTAGAGACGTGGTAGAATCCCGTGGTGCGTAAGTAGTTCTCCACCATCGTATTCCACGTCTGTGGCGGATCCAGTTTACGCACCAACAAATTCCTGTTAGGCTGCATCAACAAAGATATATTTTACATTAATTAAATAATAATCCTTATAAATATTTTAATAAATATTCACATATTTATTTTAATATCTTATATTAAAATATTTAACATAGCTGATCTATTTATTTATTTATTTATTAAAAAATTAAATTCTTTATTTATTATAATATTTATTTATTAAATCTATTTTATACATTTTACATATTTAATTTATTATAATATTTATTTATTAATATACGTAACATATTTATGTTAAAAAAGTCAAAATATTTTTTTTATTCTTCAATATATTCATAACAACAAAAATTTAAAAAATTATTAAAAAATTACATACTATTGCAAATACTAACGTTTATTTTATAAAAAACTATTATTATATTGTTAAAATACGTATAAAATACACAAAATAATATTCTCATTACAAAATATATATATACATTAAAAAATATAAATACATAAAAAATAAACTTTAAATACAGAAAAAAATTAAAAATTTGCCAACTTACATAAATAGGATGATCCAAATAATTGATAATATGTTCTTCGGGCGCCATATAATTACGTACCATTTTTTTTAAATCCCTAAAACTAAAATTTTTTTCACCGTAAACTTTTAATTCACTACTGCTGACTACTACTCACTGCACTCTTCTCACCCTAAACCTATACACCGAAACAGCCCATACTTCTTTCCTTCTCTCTAATTTCTTTGATTCAGCAGCCATTTCATTAACAATGGCAACAAAGAATGCATATATATAGAAGAACGAGAGAGCTTGCTAGTTCCTGGAGGGGGGCTGTCCCCTGCATGCAGGCAGCCTGTAACACGCCCCCCGCGTGGTGCAGCAGCAGCATTGGAACTCCGCGCAAAACTCTGCTGCGCTTCACAGGTCTCCAGGCACCATGCCCCCTGCGTGGTGAGTCAGCACGCCCCTGGCGTGGTAAAGGAGTGCCACCACGTCGCAGGAAGCACGCCCCCAGCGTGTTGAAAGAATGCTGTCACGTCGCCACCTGCTCAGGCACCACGCCCCCGTCGTATTGACCGTGGGTTCCATACTTCAGCAATACCCCTCCTTGGCCAATATCCGGCCAATACACCATCCTTGTATCCATAAGAAAAATAATTTCTGGTGAATTTATACACATTCAAAAAGAGAAAAGGTAGGTAGGCATTAGTGTGAAAACCAACAATCTTTACCCTTCTCACTTATTCCCTTAACACACCCTCGTCAAATAGTCTTCTGGACAAGGGTTTCATTAAGAGATCACTCACAAACAGTTCCTTGTTATTAACATGCTCCCTTAAACTATAAAGATCGAGTTTCATATGCTTGCATCTACTGTGTAGAACTAGATTCTGAGCTAAAAGACATGCACTCCAGTTGTCACTCGATTACTTCACATTCAACTCGACCAACAGCTGTTACTTCACATTTAACTCGACCAACAACTGTTAGATGGAGGCCATTTCTAATTGAGCAGATGCCATGGCTCTGTAATAACTTTGCTTTGTTTGAGACACCTCCATGACACCAGATTATAGCCATGTATATGTAGTACCCCATGATTAATTTGCGACCATCTAGGTCATTTTCCCAATCTGCATCAGCAAAAGCCAACAAACAATAATTAGTAATTGAAAATAATTCCATGATCAATTGTACTTTTTAAAAACCTCAGCACTCATTTGACAGCCTTTTATTGTTGTAATGTTGGATTATGCATGAATTGCAAAATTCTATTTACGAAGTATGTAAAATCTGGTCTCGTGGCAACCATCGGTGTGGCCATTAGATTAGCATCTTGCATTTTTGCTGGTTGCAATATTTCCTCAGCATAATTTTGTTGTGACAAAAACACACTTCCATACCTGTTAGTCTGTTACAACGATATCACATCAACAGAAGCCATGCAATATGAACACTTGTTCATAGTCTACTCCTTTGAGGCAAACATAAGAGAAAAAGACACCACATCAAACTCAAAACCTTACGATAGTAAGTTAATAGGTCTCTCATCTTATAAACCTCTCACTTTGATGTGGGACAAACTTCATATACTCCTCACATTTACAACATTAACACCTTGTATCTAAGGATTTCTCCCTTAACATTTTTCTTGATTGCAAAAATCCACATGCAGCCATTTATGGTGGCTGTGGATGGAGGTTCAACCAAATTCCATGTGTTGCACTTTAAAAGAACATTATACTCAAGGTCCATATATAATAGATTTCCAGTGACTAGAACTGAGAGCTTGAGACATATTTTTAGGAACCTGAGTCAACAAATCCAATGTGTTAGTAGTAATAAATGATTTTGGTTTGAGACTTGTTGTTTTAGACCTTGTTATCATATTATGTGTATTGGTGAAAGGTGGACAAGGTAGGTGTTTTATAGTGTGAAACTCTTGGATTTTGATCAGTAGTGTATTATCAGCCATTGAATTTTTAGATCTACTTGTAGCAGACTCAAGTGAAGTATAAGAAGGAGGAGTGGTAGATGACCTACACTGCTGACTTGAAAAATTATTAGTAGAGATGTCAAGTACAGCAATACAATTGTTATTGATGAAGGGGATGTGATTGATTTTCATTAACATGACTAGGTGCAAAATTAGAAACAGTTTTGCAAGTAGTTGTGGAAACCGCATTAAACAGTTCATGATATGAAAAACAAAAAAAAAAGAAAAGAAAAGAAAAGAAGAATGATAAAGGATTAATTTGTCTACAAGAGTAAGGCTTTAAATAGCATAAAGAAAAAGATGAAAAGAGATCATTGAGTAAAAGAGAAAACAAAACTGTGAAGTATGTGCTTTGATTATTATTTAAATAAATAATACACTGCAGTAAATTTATACACACTCAGAAAAGAGAAAAGGTAGCTAAGTATTGGTGTGAAAACCAAACAACCTATAACAAATTAAAAATCCTAACATGTCTAAGCACAACAGATATAACTCTTATCCCTCGAATGGAAGCTTCCATGAGAAACCAAGAGATGAATTATTTTGAGAGATATTTCTGTGGACAGAATATGATACTGCTACAACCTGAAACCTTAACAAATTTTGGAATATGATTCATTCATTGTCCTTAATGGAATGTAAAATATGTTTATTTTTGAATTATTTTAATGAAAACTTATTTAAAGGCTTTCTTATTCTTCTCCTTTCTGATGTAGACAATAGAGGTTGGAAGGGTTTAGCATGAGCCCTCATTGAAAAAACAATGATAATTTATTATGTGCTATGCGTAATGATACTGTTCATATAGGAGGGATTTGCGAGACAAACAAAAAGATTGTGATAAAGATAGGAAAACTTCATCAGAAAAAAGTTAGAACTATTTAGGTGTGGCTTGTTGTCTACTTAAAGTTCTAGGGTTCAATATGTTGCAAGCAATGAAGATTTAGTTACCAGTTATGGTCGATTTTGTGGATAATTTGTAGCAACAACTTGTATCATCATGTAACTTTTGTTTTGGTTCAAATGTCTTGCTGTGTTAAAGGAGTTCATAATTCCTGTGTTGTCGAATTTTTTTTGACTAATCTAATTACCAATATTTTAAAAATTATCAAATCTACTCATATTTATCTACAAAATTTGACAAAAATAGCCATAAAAGTATCATGATTTGACAATAATTGTTTGCATTTTAACCAACAACACACTCAGAATAAATCAATAGACTAAAAATTGGAGACATTATTATACCAACATCTCATAATTGATATTTCAAAACAAGATTGTCATAAGTTACAGAGTACGCATACAATCAGAAACAACCAAAAGAAATATAACATATAATTAAAAGATAAAACAAGTTGTACAAAGTTAACAACACCCTAAATTACAAAATATTAATAAGAAGGTATTGAGTTTGAAGAACTAACAACATACTATAGATGATGACTAAACATTATTATTATTATTATTATTATTATTATTATTATTATTATTATGGAATTAAAAAGTTAATTATATGTATAATTAGTATGTTTAGCATGCAAAAAATTTAACTAATAAACACTGGTCCAAGGATCAAGAAAACAGACCCAACAAACTAATGAAGCTCAAAGTTGGTTCATTTTAAACAAAGCACTCATATCATCATGCTTAATTCAAAAAAGAGTATATAATCCACAAGGAAGAAGAAAAAAAGAATCTGCCCTAAGAACAATCACAAACTCAACTAGGTGATCCAAATCTATTTCTTCTCTAACTTAATGGCTAATTAGGAAATTGAAATTCATTCCCATTTTAACTAAACACCACACCACCAAAACCAAACTCTTTCTTCTCTCTCTTCTATCATCTACGTGAGAGTTCAATAGAAAAAGCAAAAAAAGCTCTGAGTTAGGGTAAAATCAAAGAATAAAAAGAAGTTACCAAACCCAAACAAAAAAAGTCAAAGAAATTAGGACTAAAGGCAAAATCACATTCGAAAGGCAAATCACAAAAAGGAGTTTTCACATTTGTGCTTCATTGAAGATCAGTAAAGAAGCCTTCTCCTTGTATGCACCGAATTGAAAAGCTCAAGATTTGAAAATCATGGAGCTCTGCTGTGAATCAAGGGTAAAGAAAAAAAATTAGGGCCAAAGTTCAAATACATGGCTCAGATTCAAGAAGTTAGATGAAAAGGGATAAAAGAAAAGATAAAGGGTATGGATGCATGTATGGTTAAGTCACTGCTTCTTCTCTATCTCTCCTCTATGATGCCGCTGTTGCTACTGATTTTTTGGGAGAAGAAGACCAACGTGCTGAAGCAACGTTTCAAGTTTTGGAAACTTTACTCATCTATTAAAAGGGTGAACGGCCAAGGGTTAAAGTAAAGAGTGAGAGCACAACGTTTGGGCTCCCATAGCTTATAGAACTATTACCATTCTTTTCCTTCATGGTTCTTATTGAATATTCTATTTTCTTAGTCTAGTCTTTCTTTGTTTCAATGGTAAAATGCATTACAGTGAGATATATAAAAAAAAGTCATTAAGTGAAAAAATGCAAGAGAATTAGACTTGAAGAAAAGCCTATGTTTATTTTAGAAATTCTTTGTAAGTTTTTCTGTTTTGTTGTTATGTTCCAGAGGGAATTCTCTTTAAAAGGTAGTGTGAGTTCTTAGTCAAATATGGTTTGCATTAGAAACTGGATTTGTCTCAGATAGAATTAGGTAGAATCCTATAGAAATTAGTGTTTGTATAATCTTATTCAAAGATAGTGAAACTCTGTCATTATTGTAATGAAAGACTGGATGTAGGTTATATTGTACTGAGTAGCTGAACCAGGATATATGACTGTGTCACTTCTCTTTCTCTTCTCTATTTCTAGCTCTACACTTTAGGAGACAAAATAAAATTATCTCTTTATTATTCTATCTAGCTATACTTCACAGTAATGCACCTTGCACGTATGTATTTTGGCTCCTCTTTCGACATGAGACAAAATAAAATAATCTCTTACTTTTCACCTGAGACAGCATTACAGAATTAAAAAATTCCATCTAATTCCAAGATTAATCAAATAAAATAAAAAGAAGTCAAAATTTATTTCCCTTTTCTTAGCCACTGATATTAATAAGAAAAAAATTTAATATGTTTCTTTCATTACATCAAATCTAATTTAAACAAGATTCATATATACAGTCGTTATCTAGATGATTGGAGTAAAGTTGCTATTGCAACTTGAACCTCCATTATTCTTGTTGGCAATAAAAGAAGTTAATGCAGTTGGTGGTCTGAACCGTAGAAGTGACTATATACTTGGATTGAAATCTTTTAGGGTGTGTGTGGTTAGAGGGAATACAAGTATATTCCCAGGAATTTTGATATGGGAATATCTTATTTCCATGTTTGGTTCAAGATTTAAAAAATTATTCCTGAGTATGTTTTATTTCCTGGAATCAAAATCCAACCCATTTCATTCTCATCTCCCCCTGGTTATCTTTAAATCCAATGGGAATGGAATGTGTATAATAAAGTGAAAAGACCAAAATACCCTTGTTAATTTCACTCCAACTCTTCTTTTCAGATTTTTACTCAAACCAGAAACCCAAACCCTAGCAGAGCCCCTCTCCATCGAAACTAAAACCTAGCCGAGCTTCTTCCCCAAATTCATGGAGGCTCCACCGGCGTCAACACCGTCTCGCCGTCAATTTGAGTTTGCACGACCACCCTTCACCTTATTCTAGAAGGAAATTCACTTCAATCATTCGTTTGCGTTTGTGTTCCATCATCGCAGCTCACGTCGGTTCACCGCCACTGTATGCTTGCCATCGTTGTTGCTGCGCCTCTACCCATATCCTTCGCGTCGTGTGCTCGTATTTGGTCTCTCTCCTCTGTCTGAGCTCGATTGCTACAACATTTTCTAAGGTTTTCGGTTTCTACTAGTTCATTCAAAATGAGTTTATTTACGTTTTTGAATTGTTGTTTTAATTGATACATCCTAATTCCTTTTTCATGATATATAGATGTTGATTTATTTTTTCAGTAGTAATATTTGCTTATCTCTGTTATTTGAACTATGTTTATTTTATTTCTCAAATAAATTGCTGAACTCTGTGGATTAAACTCTGTTTATTTTTTTTGCTGAAACTCTGATTTAAACTATGTTTATTTTATTTTTCAAATAAATTGAGGGTTTTTTAATTATTGTGGTGCATATAGTGTTATAGCATATATTAATCTGTAAATTGTTGTGGTGCATATAGTTTCAGCTCTTGATCAAAACTTGAAGATCACTTTCTATTTGTTGTCGTTTTTCTTTGAATCTTATATTATATAATAATGGCTGAATTTTGATCTTTTGAATTTGTTAATGTTTCTTTCTTTGTCTTGTTCTGATGCCTAATATCTTTGTTACTTTGATGTTTCAAGAACATTTGATTAGCCATGGCATTGCCATTAGTTTCATATTGAAAATTGAGTTTTCATGGTGTAAAAGGTTATTGGTTGTGGTATTGTTTAGTTTTGCTGGAAGCTTTTATAATTGACACAACTATTTGTTAATATTTGTTATTTGTCCAAGTTGCAGCATAGCTAAAAGAAGAAATAGAATTATCAGGTAGTAATAAGTAGTAACTTTTGGTGAATAGAGAGTTTGCACTTACTAAGTTAGTTCTTTGTCTCATGTATCTTGTCTTCTTTATTTTAGTAAGTAGTAACTTTTGGTGAGAAAGAGGGTTGCAGATACTGTTTAGGCCTATTCCCATGTGTGAAGTTATTTTCGTTGTTTGCAAGAGAGGAGCACTGTGTCTATGTATGCTTGTTATATCGTGTTCTAGGTTGAATTCTATACTTTTCAGTTTTCACTGTTTGTATATACTTCAATTTTTTATGATAGTTTTTTTGTTTGATTTATTTTTGCTGATGCATCTTTATTTTAGTACACATTTTTGCATAACTAGGTTTCCACAAAACAATTTCAGAATTTTAACTCCTTTTGAGTATCACAATTTGTTAGCAGCCATTGCTCGTATCTCCTTCCTGCTGTTTTTAAAACAAGTGAGAAAAAAAATCATTTTTAAACGTTAATATAAAAAGCTTGTTCTGGTTTTTTTTATACATGCAAGATTAGTCTGGAAAAATATCCCAAATTAGTCTATAAGAAATTTTTAGTAGGGCATTCCAGTTCTTAACAAATTTTAATCACCAAAATCCCTGCATCAAAATTATTTTAAAAGTGAAAGGATTGGTTTGAAACTTTTAAAACTTTAGAGCCTGTATCAAATAAAGATAGAGATTGATTTGTCTAATTTTTTACCAAATTTTGACATTGAGTATTAATTTTGTCTATCAAAATAAAATAATTAAAGTTTGAACTATGTTTATTTTATTTTTTACTTACCAATTTTTCTCCCCTCCTTTTTATGCTCTTTATGTTATTGATGTCCTATATGACAACCTTATACCTTGTACATTCATCCTATGCTAATATTCTGCATCATTAATTATCAACATAACTCCCCTTCTCCTTTTCCCCGTCATTCATTTCATATTTATTATATGCTCGTTATAAGATACTGTAGAATATTATAATTTTCACTTTAAATGTAATATATATACTACAAACAAGACCACCTAGTACATCTTTATTTTATTTTATTTTATAATTACTGTTCTTTTCATACTTGTGTGATTCCTTACTTCAAGATGATGAAAATGGGATTGCAGTGATTCTGTGATTGGCCTTTGATTACTGTTCTTTTCATATTTGTGTGATTCCTTGTTTCAAGATAATGAAAAATTATCTTGTGTTATTTTCTGCTTCTATAGAAAATGAAAGAGAATACTCGACCTAATTCAAAGTAAACTAAGTGTCGATGGATACCACACAAAAATGCAAAATTAGTTGAGTGTTTGGTAGAACTTGCAACTACTTTTTGGAAGTGTGACAATGGTACGTTTAAATCCGATTATGAAAAATATTTAGAAAAAATGCTGCATAAAAAGATCCCTGGATGTGATCTTAAGGTACAGTTTTTTTACATAATACTTATTTTCTTTGTTTATAATTTTATATTTGTGTTATAATTGTATAATTTACAAAATATTTATGCTTCTATATTGAGATGCTTTACTATTGTGCTCTCATTTATTTTTAAAATGACGATGAGATAGAGATGAAAGGACCAGAAAGAATTTAGTTTGAATATATAAAAATTATAATTTAGACAAAATTGGAAAATCAAGGATATGTTAAGAAGGATGCCTACAGAACTAGATACCATGCATGATCTATGAATGCGACTATATTATATTAGCATCATTGATTTAGATTCAAATTATATGATCATCAACTTTTTTATAAATGCATAATTTTAATTCATAGATGCACTTTGGTGATCTTTATGTTGTTGGGATGTTGTGTTATTATGAATTGGTTCATATATATAGTCTTAAAATTGAAGTGTTAAATTAAATAAAGAAATTTTATATTCAACTTACATATAAACTTTACCTTATTCATAATAAGTTGGTTATTCAAAAACTAAATGATTATTACTGCTCCATATATTCACTATATTTAGTTATGCTTGGATGAATTGTGGTGTCATATACAGAGTAGTAATAATTCTAAATTATTTTGCTATGTTTAGGCTAATCCACACATTGAATCAAGGGTGAAATTGCTAAAAAGATAATATTTTACAATAGTTGAGATAATGGACACGGTTGGGAGTGGATTTGATTGGAACGATAAAGATAAAATGATTGTAGTGGAGCGACAAATTTTCAATGAATGAAAGAGTGTAAATTCTAAATAACTTTCTTAATACAAGTTTATTTATCTTAGCTTTTTAATATTAATTGCTTATTTAATTTTTTTTAATTTCAGTCCCATCCTAATGCTAATGGCCTCTATAATAAACCATTTCCACATTTTGAAGAGTTGGGAATAACATTTGGTAGAGATAGGGCTCAAGGAGGCAATGCAAAAAATATAACTCAAGCAGTTGCTACAATGGAGGCTGAGCGCGAAGCAACCTTGAGTGATCGTCAAGTGAATGAAAACACCCAAGTAAATTTGGAAGAGACCGAAATTGAATATGAAACTGATTCTCAAGTACGTAAGCACTTGACTCTAATTCATGTACATAAATTCACTTATTGTTGATCCTGCTGCTGTGTATTTTTTTAGATTTTGGAGTGATTCTTCATTAGTTCATTTACTTTAACCTATTCCTGTGACTAGCCTTAACTATTCCCATCATGTTGAGCATTTAGATAGAAATATTGATCTTCATTTTTGTGGAGTATAATAATAAGGAAAAAAAGGATATGAATGTAATCAAACAGAATTAGAATCAGGGTAATTAATATTCTATTAGGTTCTGTTTAGTTAGTTAATGTTGTTAGTCTTGCTGGCCAAGGTAAAGATAATGCTTGTATATACAAACGTAGAGCATGTAGAATCAGTTAGGCTACTTGTTCTTCATTTCTATCAGTATTGAATAATCTTCTGGTGTTTCTGTTGGTGTTGCTTTCAATTTTTAGGAGCCTCAAACTCCTGGTGTTCCTGCTGCTCCCGGTGTTTCTGCTGCTCCTAATTCTTCTGCTGCTCCTAGTGCTTCATATATAGAAAGGAATAAAAGAAAAAGAGGGAGCAAAAGTGAGGAAGTGATTGACATAGTAGTAGAATCAATGAGAAATATGAAAGGTGCTTATCAAGAACACACAGCTGTTTTAGTTGATATGGTTTCTTGTTTTAAACATGAGAAAGAAGGAGTTAAGCACAGAATGAAGCTAATGGCACTATTGATAGATGTTCCTGGTTTGAGCGGTGATGATAGAATGAAGGCTAGCCTTAGCATTCTAATGGACAATAATGTGATCGACATGGTGTTCCAACTTCAACCAGGGAACTTTTGCCATTTTTGAAGAAATTGCTTTAAATATTGCTATTTTTGAATTTTTATCGAATATTATAGTGACTTGATAGGAAGACATTTGTGCCAATTATTGCTGTTATTTTGTGAAGAATATAAGCAGCTAAAATCCTAGTTCCTAGTGCCATTATATCAGGTTTTAAGATCCATGGAAAACTAAAGTTCCTCTTGAACTATAATGTGCAGCAACTGGTGATGGCTTAATTCCAAAAAATGTTTGTTGAAAATTGATGGTGGCTTTTGGATTTTTGTTGCTTTGTGCATAATTGATCACAGATTTTGCATCTTTGGAAGTAATTACAATGTTAAGAGAATAGAGATGCCCCTATTCAATTAGTTGAGGATCATCTGAGATGAACACTGCTCCCTTTACATTGTCATAGTCACTAATTTAATTATGATAAAATTGATTTTAATTAAACATTTGTTATTAGGGATATTATAGTAAATTTATTAGTAGAGATAAAATTTAGAGTCAATAATAATTTAACTAAAGATATTTGTTATTAAGGATATTTTAATAAATTTAAAAAATTTAGAATCAATAATAATTTAACTAAAGATATTTGATATTAGGGATATTTTAGTACATTTAAAAAAATTTAGAGTCAATAATAATTTTAACTAAAGATATTTGTTATTAGGGGTATTTTAGTAAATTTAAAAAATGTTAGAGTCAATAATAATTTAACTAACATATTTGTTATTAGGGGTATTTTAGTAAAACATATAGAGTCAATAATAATTTAACTAAACATGTTTGTTATTAGAGGTATTTTAGTAAATTTAAAAAAATTTAGAATCAATAATAATTTTAACTAAAAATATTTGTTATTAGGGATATTTTAGTAAATTTAAAAAAATTAAAATCAATAATAATTTTAACTAAAGATATTTGTTATTAGGGGTATTTTAGTAAATTTAAAAAAATTTAGAATCAATAATAATTTTAACTAAAAATATTTATTATTAGAGGTATTTAGTAAATTTAAAAAATATTTAACTTTTACTCATTAATATTTTAATTTGAATGATTAAGGATAATTTTGACATATTACATAATATGACCAAGATATCTAAACTCAACCAAACAAAAATTTAGTCATTCCTAAGATTATTACATAATATTCCAATATATTAAATTTTACAACCAAATATGAGAATCATATATTTCAAGTAATCTCATTTCTAGGAATATAATGTCTAAGAATGAGATTACTTAGTAATAAAATTTAATCTTTGAACCACACACTCTTACTTACATCTTGTATTGTCGGTAGAATTTCAATAGGATGAGACTAGTTTTTAGTGATGGCTTTAGAGAAGAAGGTTGTGATGGAAGTGGCCTAAATGAAAAAGGTTATGAATGAGGAAACTTCTTAAGGTTTCTTTTGGGATATTTCATTTTAGAGGTGGGAGGCTTAACAATAGATGCAGTTGAAAGAGGTCTAATTGAAGATGGCATAGGAGTTGGGTGGTAGGGGTGTATATGGGTCGGGTCACACCGGGTTTGGCTTAATTTAGATCCGGTTCGAAATATAGACCGGGCCTAATATTTGGATCCTAACTCAATCTTAGACCCGATGAAACCTACGCACATTCGGGTGGGTGAAAACCGAGTAAAAACCAGGTGAAAGCTGGGTCTGTAGCATGTAAAAATCACCTAATCTCCAACCTTTATTTCACAATTCACATAGTAAAATTCACTTAAAAATATAACAAGAACCAACTCTTTTCTAAAATTAAAGCATAACCATAATCAATACTAATATTATCTAACACCAAATATTTAAATAAATACAAATAATACAATATTATGCATTAGTGTAGAGTCTTATGCATTTTAAACATAAAACATTAACTTATAATCTTATAAATGACTAATAACACAAAATATTAAGGTTTACAATTTTTAAATTCCACATAAAAATAGTCATCATCCAACATAAAATATTAATTGTGTATGATGACTGGGCCATCAGGCCGAGTTCGGGTGACCCGAGTTATGGCCCGGACCCGACTCGAAATAATGACCGAGTCTATCTTTGAGACCCTTACCCGACTCTAAACCCGATGAAATCATACTAAATTAGTCCCTAAAGCATTCGGAGCCGGACCGAATCTTCAGGCCGGACCGGCTATGTAGACCCCTATTGGGTGGAATATGAATTGGGGTTGGAATAGCTGCAGTTGTAGGCATAGCTAGGAGAATTTAATTGGAGATGGTATAGGTGCAAAGTTATCCACATTGACCTGTAAAATTGTAAAAATTTAATTGCTATATTTATGATAACTGTTATGAAACAACTTAATGATTTTTCAATTACTGAATTATCAAAATATTTATCTCATTTGTTGTTGCTTGACTCTGTTTAATGTCTCCTCTCACTACATCTTCTGCTTCTTGGCTAGTAGAGGAAAGTGCTTTTGTTGATTTTTTTTCTAGTCTTTTTACTGTTTTACACATTTTTTTCAGTGTTAATATTTTTATTGTTCAGAAGTATTAATGGTCACTCTTCTATTATAAATTTATAAGTATAGAATATTTTTTATTTCTGCTAAAAATATTATACCAAACAAAAAAAATTGTATACTTCTTACATATTAAAAAATCAAACACATAAACACACACAAAAAAAAAGAATCAAGCACATAATAAAAAAAATAATTTTCAATAATGTCATTATTGTTCCTCTCACTGCTTATACAAATCAAGGAAAATAATGTTTTTTCTTACCATACAAATCACTAGCTTAAACTTTATATGCAAATTTATCTCAACTTCTTTGAAAACAAATTATAATTGATAAGATAGACATGTAATTCCCAGCTGTTTTTTGTTCTGTATATTTATGACTCTTTTAGATATTCAATTAATAATTTTATTAAAACGAAATCCATTTATGAAAGAAGTGAATAAGAATGACAAGAAAGTGAGGAGAATTGGAATATAAATTAAGAATATTTAATACATATATTTTTATAGATTGTGCGGGTTCCCATTAAGAATTGTCTAAGGGAAACAATAAAAGAAATATAAAAGTTATAAAGACAATAATTGCATAATGTATTTCACGATCAAGATTGCCAGAGATGTATATAAGGTACCCTGAATTATAAAGTATGATTGAGAAGGTTCATGTATTTGCCCATAGATTTGTCGCACAAGATTTAAATTAGAAACAGAAAAGCTATTATCATATTCTATATATCAAGATAGAAAGTGTTCACGTTGACGTAGTTCTTTTATTTATTCGAAGAAGAATTCTTTTATTCTTTTATTATGTATTGTTTGTTATCTTCTTTTTCTTTTCTTTTTCAGTTTTTGGAAGACAATCTAACTCTTTAAATCGTTATTAAAGTAATAATAAATAGATTATAAGTATAACTGCCCATTGATTCTAGAATATCCATCTTGGAGTAGTTCATGAATCCTACAAACAAAACGTAAGCGGATATTAAATTATCAAAATGTTAAAATTAAAGTGACGTGGTTTAATTAATTGGTAAAATTAAAGGAGTAGTTAGTAGTTACCCGTTTGTTTGGTATAATACTAGCACGTTATAAGGCTGGTGTGTGTGTCTGTTTTGACAGAGAGAGGTTCAAACTCTAGTCATTTTTTTCCTACAAATTTTGGATCATTAAATTAAGTATATATATTATTAAATATACAAAAAAAATTATTATTATTATTATATTTGAGAAATGTTGAAGGATTTGATATATTATTGTTTCACTTTATTCTTGATAACTTCGACAGAGTGTCATATTAAATTTGTATCAAGATTTTCGTTTGGGGGACAGATACAACTTTTTTGAAAAAGAGTGAATTCGACTCAGAAATTACTTAGTATTAATGTTGAAGCAAATTGCATCGAACTGTTAATGGCAAATTGTAATAAATACAATGAAAATAAATAAAAACTTTAAATAAATGAAGGCGTAAAATTAAAATGGAAATTGAAATAAAGCAAAATAACAATGAAATATTTAACAAAGCAATGAACAAAAAGAAAACAAAAGACAATAAAATAAATTGGGCACCTAACACTCAGTGCACTCGCATTCCATGATCTTTCATTGCGTCGTTGAGACTGAAAACTTTTGTGAAAATTGCGTGATAATCTAGTGTTTTTTATTGAAGTCCTTCTTCTCTTCTAAACTTCTATTTATAGGTCCTAAGATTAGACTTGTTTCTGAAGAATCTTGATCACGACGTAATTCCTTTTTTTTTGTCAGGTCATGACTTTGCATTGACCCTGAAGTTTCGTAATGGCTTCTCCACGTTCTATCTTGTCTTGGTTTTCAAACTCCACGTTCTATCTTGTCTTGGTTTTCAAACTCCACGTTTTTGCATATGTGTTCACATTTAACTACGCAATATATTTAGTTTCGATTCTGTTTCTCGACTCATCTTAAATCACCAAACCATCGACTTCGACCATCATTCCTATCATAGTTAAAGATGGATTTTTTCACAGCTGTATCTGAGCCGTTGATCTCATTCTAAATTTGTGAATCGTAGTTGAACTTTTTCATAAGCCGAATTTCATACAAACAATTATATTGTATTTGTTATATTTTTTATGTGTTAGACTAGTTGAGTCGGGCGAAAAGTTATTTCATTTAGTAGGATTGGGATATATAGAGAACCATTATGCATTATAGTAACTGAAATAACTAATTTTTGTGATGGTTCTTGATGTACTTTTAGAATGTAAGTTGACTATTTTTATCTTTTGAAAATTTGTTATAGCTAGTCTACACACACACGCTAGTCTACACACATATATAGTAAAAGAAGAGTAGAGAAATACTTGAAAGGAATATTATTAGTATACTAAGAATTGAAAGCATTGTTCTAAAAATCGAATCGGACCGGCCGGTTCGAACGGATTAACCAGAAACCGGTCAATTGTTCGGTTCGGTTGCTGTGAAAAACCGTCCTGCAAAAAACTGACTTAAAAACCGATCAAATCGGAGGTTAACCGGTAAACCTCCAAAACTGCTCGGTTTTTTTCTGGTTCAGTGATATATATGTATATTGTTAAAAAAAACGTTCAGAACCCCTCAGGCCCTCACCCACCCCTGCCCCTTTCACTCTCTCTCTCTCACACTGGGCAAACTCAAACCCTAACGGCGGTAGGAACCCAACCCCATCCCATCGCCGAGCTCTTCTCTTCCGATAGACGGTGTTATCGCCGCCGGCAGAGACAGACTTGGGTGTCGTCTTCGCTCATGGAAGGTCTGCTCGCTTCTCGATCCTCTTCTCCTCAACGTCGAGTGCTTGTTCGGAACTGTTGGTGACGCTGCCGCGAAGGGCTTCTCCATTGTCGTCTGTGCTCGATTTGTTGGTGCACATCTCTCTCTTCGAGTTCTCTCTCTATTCGAGGCTTCAAGCTCTCTCTGTCTCTCTCTTTCTCACTACAACGTGTCTCTCTGCTCGGCTGTGGAGTATTCACCGCGCTGTCACCTTCTTTCCTCCCTCGCCGTCGGTAAGCACTACTGCCTCAATTTATTTTTGATTATTTTGTTAATTTTATTTATTCTGATTTTTTAGTTGTTGGTTGTTGATATTTACGATTCTGCGTTGTTGATGAACATTGTTAATGCTAGAATTTTTTCTGATTCTGAGTTGTTTATGTTAATTTTGAGTTGTTTATGGCTTTATGCTGGTTTTTCTGATTGAGTTGTTAATTTTGGTTGCTGATTTTCATTGAATCTGAATTGTTGATGGTGGTATGGTAAAATTGATTTTGTTGCTGCCTTCTGATTTTGATTTTCTGTGCTTGATTTATTTGTTTTCTGTTCATGATTTTGTTTACTAGCTTCATTATTTGTTTGTTTGCTGGCTTCATGATTCTGGGGTTATTTTTTCATGAATTTGTTTGCTGGCTTCATGAATTTGTTTGCTGCTTTATGAAAGCCTCTGAGACTGCTAATTACAAGGTGATAATACTCATTCACATTGCATTCGAATTCTCCTTTTGTCTGGTTTACTAATCACTTATGATACTGTTTAAAACAGAGGGCTACTGAACTAGAAGACATCATACGTAGGAAGAATTCGACGATCTCAAAATTAAAGAAGGATTTGGTGGTTCTAGAACAAAAGGTAAGAAGCTGATACAAGATATTGTCATTTTGAGATGATAATGAATAAGGACACACATAATTTTTCTAAGAAGTGGCCACATAACTGGTTTTTTTCACTATTGAGTGTAGGTTATGCAGCTTACTAGAGAACGCCGAGCCTCCTTCACTGCCTTTTATTTAATATTTAATTAAACCGGTTGAATTCCGATTGAATTCCAGTCGAACCAGTGAACCATTGAACCAGTGACCTCACCGGTTTATTGACCGGTCCGGTTCTCGCAACCTTGATTGAAAGTCTTTTTCTTGCTGCATAAAATCATAATCCTCTGCTTTCTCTGCATAATTCATTTTATTGAAGAACCAACTTTCCACTGGTAACAAGAGCTTGAATCTTGGATCTGTGGCGCTCATTGTTCTTGCTTCTGCAACCAACAACAGTAAATATATACTCAATCCCATTATAGAAAAATTGGATGACACCAGTTTTGTGACATGGAAACAATAAGCTCTCTTCACACTTAAGAGCCAGAATTTGGAAGTTCACATTATTGAAGGGAAAGAACCTCCAAAGCATGCCTCTGATACTGAAAAGGCTACCGTTACCATCTCAAGTACGTACAATGAATGGATGCAACATGATTCTAATCTTTGTTCTTGAATTTTTGTATCTGTTGATGGTTCGTTCAAGAACCAAATTGTATATTACAAATCTGCTATTCAAATTTGGGACAAACTTCATCAAATATTTGCTGAATCCACCAAATCAAAAATCAAGCAATTAAGAACTCAGCTCAAAAATGTCAAGAAGAACTCTCTCACCATCAACCAGTATCTTGCTACTATCAAAAAATTTGTTGATTCTCTCACTACTCTTGGGTATGATATCATGAATGAAACACATATAGAAGCCATATGTGATGGTCTTCCTGAAGATTATTCACACTGCATTATACTTGTTCAAACCAAACCTGAACTTTTTACCATTGGAGAGGTTGAAACTCTCCTTATTTCTCATGAAGAAACGCTTGAAAAGTTCAAACAACTTTTCATTGAATTAGCACAAGCTTAGTTAGCTCAATCAAATTTTTCCAATCCAAGATTTACTAGAAGAACCTCTGGAGGACGAAGAGGTGCTCGTGGTGAAAGATTTGCACGCGGTGGAAGAAATTCATGGCAATCAGCAAATTGTCTTTATTGCCAAGTGTATAATCGTCCATGCCATTCCACTTTACACTGCTTCTATCAATTTGATAAAGCATACAATGGATACTCTTCAAATTCAGTCAATGCTGGTTCATCTAATCCACCACCTCCTCCTTCCTCCTCCTTTCACCAGCCACAGTCTTACTTCACTTCCACCTCTTCTGTTGTTGATACTTCATGGTACCCTGACACTAGTGCAAGCCATCACCTCACACATGGTTCTACCAACCTTATATCTTCAGCTGAATATACTGAACCTGATCAACTATATATAGCAAATGGATCTGGTATCTCTATCAAACGCACTGGTTTTTCTTTTTTACTTAATCCTCATAATAATAATCTTTTTGCTCTTAAAAATATTTTACATATTCCTAAAATTGCAAAGAATCTTATCAGTGTATCAAAGTTTTGTTTAGATAACAATGTTTTCTTTGAATTTCACCCTTTTCATTGTTTTGTTAAATCTCAGGTCAACAAGCAAATTCTTCTTCAAGGAATTCTTAGACATGGACTATATTCCTTTGATACTTTGTGTGTGCCAACACCATTTTATGATCATAATTCTGTTTATGCTTTTTTAGCCTCTTGTAATTTCAATCTTGCTTTGTGGCATAGAAGGCTTAGACATCTTTCTAACTCTATTGTAAAAAGTGTCCTTCAACAATATAATGTCCCTATTAATCAAAATTCAGCTACTGATTCTTTTGTTTGTGATCATTTTTGTATGACAAAAATGCATGCTCTCCCATTTTCCCTTTCTCAAACTGAATACATTTATCCTTTACAACTTGTGTTTATTGACATTTTAAGATCCTGTTCCATCAATTTCTAAGTTCGGATTTCGTTATTATGTAAGCTTTATTGATGCTTTTACAAGTTATACTTGCTTATATTTGATGCAGTCAAAGTCTTAAGTTTTTTCTATTTTCCAGCAGTATAAAGTATTGATAGAAAGCCAAACTGGCCATTCTCTCAAAGCAATTCAAACTGAATAAGATCAGAGTATTGTTCATCACCTCTCTTGTCCTTACACGCATCAACAATAAGGAGTTGTTGAATGCAAACACAGACATGTGACTGAGATGGGTTTAACTCTCTTAGCTACTGCTCGATTGCCTCTTCTCTATTGGGAAGATGCTTTTCTTATAGCTTCTTTCCTCATAAATCGGCTACCAACCAAAGTCTTAGATTCTAAATCACCATTTGAGAAGCTTTACAACCCAATTATGACATGCTCAAGGTTTTTGGTTGTGCATGCTACCCTAACACTAGACCTTTAAATCATCAAACTAGATTTTAGATCTCAACAGTGCATCTTCCTTGGCTATGCTCCTCAATTCGAAGGCTTCAAATGTCTTACTCGTGGAGGAAATTTCTAATTGTAAGAAATGTTATTTTTGATGAAAAATTATTTCCATCTTCAATTTTCTTTTCATCTAATTCCCTTGCTACATCTGATATTTCTTCTTTGTCTTATACAGTTTTCTCTGTGCCTCATATACCTCTTGTTTCCAATTCTACTTTATCACCTATCACAGTTGACTCCACTTCTATTTCTAATTCTAATCTTAATACTAATACATTTGATACATATAATGTTCTTCATCCTGCTTCCACTTCTAATATCAATGAATTGAGTTCACCCTAATTACCTATTTTTAATTCTGTTCTCTTTACTTCCTCGGATCAGCATGTTCCTCCTAATTCTATACCTATATCTGGTCTTGAAATTCAGTTACCCAAAGCTCCCATTCTTACTTCTTCACCTACCCTTAAATCGTTTAATACACATAGTATGGTTATCAGATCTAAATCTGGTGTTCTTAAACCAAAAGCTTTAGCTTCTGTCTCTAACATTGATCTCACTCAATATCCTCTCAAAACTCTTTCTCAGGCTTTATCCTCTAGTTATTGGCACCAAGCCATGATTGAGGAATATGATGCTTTGATCAAGAATCATACATGGCATCTCATTGACCATCCTTCCAATTCTACTATTATTGGATGTAAATGGGTCTATACTATTAAAAGGGGTTCTGATAATAGTATCAAAAAATATAAAGCACGCTTGGTTGTTAAAGGGTGGCATCAGGTTGAAGGGATTGATTTTAATCAAATTTATAGCCCTGTGATTCGTCCTTCTACAATTCGGATTGTTCTCTCCTTTGCTGTTACATATGGTTGACTACTTCACCAATTTGACTTTAACAACGCCTTCTTGAATGATGATTTAACTTAGGATATTTTCATGTTACAACCTCCTAGCTTTATATCCAGCAATCCTTCATTAATGTGCAAGCTTGATAAAGCCATTTATGGCCTCAAGCAAGCTCCAAGAGCTTGGTTTGCTAAACTTAGTTTTGCTCTCTTAACTTATAGTTTTTCTAATACCAAAGCTGATACCTCCTTGTTTGTTCGACGTACTAAGAATTCTACTACTTATTTACTCGCCTATATGGACGATATTGTTATAACTGGTAACAACAAAACTAAAATTGATGCTCTAATCACTTACTTGAATTCTAAATTTTCTCTTAAAGACTTAGGTGGTTTGAATTATTTTGTTGTTTAAAATTTAATATGCTTGGCATTGGTGAACTTCACATTTCACAAGTGAAATATATTCTTGATCTGTTAAGACGTGCAAGCCTCTCTCGCTCCAAGCCTGTCTCTACTCCTATGCTCTCCTCTCTCAAGTTGATTTCTGACAGGTCTGAACCATATGAAAATCCAACTCTCTATAGGTTCCTTGTTGGAGGGTTGCAATATGCAACCTTAACTTATCCAGAAATGTCCTTCTCTGTGAATCGCGTTAGTCAGTTCATGAAAAATTCCAAGTACTATCATTGGACAGCCTTGAAAAGGATCCTCCGTTATCTTTCAGGTGCATATCATCATGGATTATGGTTTCAAAAGTCTACTGATCTTCGTGTTCTTGTCTTTGCGAATGCAGATTGGGCGAGTGACATTGAAGATCGTAGGTCCACCAGTGGATATTGCGTCTTTCTTGACTGTAATCTGGTGTTTTGGTGTAGTCGTAAGCAAACGGCAATAAGTCGTTTATCTACAAAAGCCGAATTTAAATGCCTTGCGAATGCTGAAGCCGAAATATTATGGATTCTTAAGTTGCTACAAGAACTTGGTATTTCTCAACCTATTGTATCTACTGTGTATTGTGACAGGCTCAGTGCTATGATGCTTTCTGTCAATCTAATTTTTCATAGTCATCAAAACAAGTATTTTAAGGTTGATTTACATTTTGTTCAAAATCGAGTGTCCAAAAGACAATTACATGTGATTCATATTTCAACTGATTCTCAAATTACTTATGTATTCACTAAACCACTATCCGTTGTCTCTTTTAAGAAATTCAAAAATAAACTCAGAAAAGAAAAAGAAACTTATGCATGATGAAAAATATTTAAGAAAAAAACTTATGCACTAAACTTGCTTCTACTAATCCATACTATATATAGTAATAGTATATAGATTATTGTAGGAATAAGGGACATATATACATAAGGCCCTAATTTTCAGTTGATTAAATTGATGAGTTATTTGCAACATATTTACTTCAAATATTTCATCATCAAACTTTAAGTGATGAAGGTGATAAGCTTATTGTTGTTCACTTCAAATTATTTCGTTCGCTTTTTTAATAAACGAAAGTTTTGGGAGTCAATATTATACTACCAACATTGCATCAAATATATATAGGTTTAAACTTTTTGTTAGTATCTATAATTTTATTAAATTTATAATTAAATTTTTATATTTTTTAAATTAAATTTTTATATTATTTTTAATTTTATAATTAAGTCTTTTTTAGTATAAAAAATGTTAGAATTAACTAAATATTTCTCTACAAATAATTGAAATATCCACAACTAAAAACCTAATTAGATATTTGACGATATATTTTTTTAGAAAATATTTTATTAATTTTAATATTTTTGACATAAAAATAATTTAATTACAAAATTAAAAACAGTTTAGGAATTCAATTGAAAAAAAATATAAAAATCTAATTATAAATTTGGTAAAACTATAAAGAACAACAGAATAATTAAAATATATATATATATATATATATATATATATATATATATATATAGTTTTGCATCCAATATTTTACACAAAAAAAAAATATTTAAAATTCTTCATTAAAAATAAGAACATATGAAATTCAATTAAAAAAATATTTAAAATCCAAACTTAACAAAAATTTTAATTTTAGTGGACTTTATATTAAATTTGTTTGTCAATTTACTGTAATAATATTAACTGAAATTAGTTGTTATAACCTATAATATTAGACGTTAAAAAAGATTGATCATGCCAAGCTAATGCAGAACTTTGAAATTTTCACTTGTCATTGGATCATTAAGCACTAACTATTTCGAGTGTGTTTAGTTTAGCATTGAAGAAAAGAAGAGTGCGTTTAAGATTTTTAAATACTATTTTTTGTGTTGTTTGGTAACTCTTTTTTACTTTGACGTGATTTTTCATTTTAAACGGACACTTCATTTGAAATAAGAAGTTGTAATTTTTGCATTTATGTTTACATTTGGTTTTTCTAATTCTTATTAGTTTCACTAATTTTTTTCATAAGAATTTTTAGATTTGTTTTCGACACATTTCAATTTTTTATATTTTGATTTTTTATTTTTTTATTAAATTTTTTATTATAATTTTGTTATAATATAAATTATTGATCTTATTAAAAATAACAAAAGTAAATAAAAACTGACCATATATAACAATAGAGTCATAAGTAATAAAAATTTATAGTCTAAAATAATACTAAAAAGAATACTGAGAGTACTGAAAAATTTATAGAATATTTTTTTGTTTAACATTGCAAAATGAGAAGTGCTATGGGATCAACAACTTTCGTATTTTATAACCATCAATTAGTCATCAATAATATTTTTAATGGTGTGAAATTACATCCAATGGTGAGAGATCATTCACTTTTTTTTTATGGTTAAGTGCTGGATATAAAACACAAAAATTGCTGACCCGTACACTTTCTCATGTAAAATTTATTATTATAATTTATGTGCATTGTTTATTATTCTAATTTTTATAATATGTATTATTATTTCTATTAGAATTGAAAAATTAAATAAAAAATTAACTATAAATAATAATAAAATCTTAACTAATGAAAAGTTGAAACCCAAAATAATAATAAAAATAAAATTATTAAAAATATTTGAAAAGAATACTAAAAAAATTATTGATTTATTCATATATTATTTTTATTTTTAATATAAAGTATATTTTATCAATTTTTATATGTTAATTTTAATTTAATAAATAAATATTAATTTTTATTATAATAATAAAAAATTATAGTATATTAAAATAAAATACTAAAAAAATACTATATAAAAAATATTAAAAATATATTAAAAATATTAAATATACTTAAAAAATAATATTATAATTTAATATTATATTTTTTTAATAATTATGTATCTAAAAATAATTTTAACTAATATTATCCAAATAATATTCATTTTATTAAAATAAATTTTGGTAGAAAACTACAAAACATAAATCATATTAACAGAAATCCATTTTTATCCAAAATTAATTTTATAAAATTATTCTCATTTAAATTTCAATTTAATAAATACTAATACAAATACACACTTATTATTTTTCTAAATCTTTTGTATTAATTAGGTGAACATCAAAATCATGATCCTTATTCTAAGCATAGGTGACGTGGCAGTGATGGTATTCAATTAATTATTTAGTAATCTTCTTTTTCTTGCTATCATTTTGAGGTACATAACAAGGCAATGAATAAAGAATCATTCTTGGTATGGGAAAAGTTGACAGCTAATTAAAGCAACATTTGGTATACATGACCTTCTGTCTCAGGGTATTTTACTTAACAAATTAGTTTGTGGTTTGCATCATATTCTTTCTTTCTTTCTTGATAGAACCATGTGCATAGTTTATATAGTTTATAAAGAATTTGGGGAAAAAAAACAAAACAAAACAAAAGCATAACAGGTTATTTACAAAATAGTGAAAGTGTCTAGAACCTGTCTCTCATATATATATAACCTTCATGCATAAGATTTAATTGATATGTAATCAGTTACGAATCCAACAAATTTTTACGGTGACGGCAAAATATAAAATATAATAATAATTTTTATAATAAAAATATTATATATACATAAAAATTAGTTATCAAATTATTTATTAATTATTATATATTTATATATAAATATATATATTATTTAATTTATTTTTAATATATATTTTATATTTTAATATATATTTTATATGAGTAGTTATTTTTTATGTACATATATTATGATTATTATTATAATTATATTTTATTATTATAAAATATAATTATTTTTTAAAATATCTAATTTACAAATTAAAATATTAAAATAGTAATTTAAATAATAATATATAATTTAAAATTTTATTTTTTAAGTTTTATATTTTAAAAAATTGAGTAATTTTTTTTAAAAATATAATTAAAATATTTTTTTATATATATCACTAAATAATCATTTAAAAATTCACTTCTTATATTATTAGAAACCAATTCTTATTCATATTCATAGTTGAAAAAGTTTTTTTAATTAATGCAGTTATTACAGACAAAAATTAAAGTTAATTTCAAAAGAAGATAAATAATATTCTTTTGAGTGAATTTCTAAAAAAGAATATCAATCTCATTTAAATTAAGAATTGATCATTCTAATAGACATCTAATATAAAATTCTTAAATTGACTATTAAATACTAAAACTTGAGTAAAAATTATTGTTCGGGTAAAATTCAATAATTTAATAGAGACAAATAAATATTATTATCATATACTACTCAAAAAAAATTTAAATGGTAGTAGGGACTTGCCCCCATAATAATGTACATAGAGATATTCTGGTATACAATTGTAAATATAAAAAAAATTGTATATAAAAATATGAGTAAAGTATCGTTTTTGTCTCTAACGTTTGGGATAAGTCCTATTTGTATCCATAATATTTACAAAAGTGATTCGATGTTATGCTGCCGTCAATTACATATCATGAGTTTTAGTTAGAGTTTTAAAAATCTCTTCTTGAAGTTAAAAGACAAATGTTTAAGATAGAACCGATGATCCACTTCGAAAAACAATTCATTAAAAGTTGAAACTAATCCCTACCATATTTATATAATTTACTTTTCTAGAGACATAATTGAACCTAAACATAAACAGTAGGTACCATATTAAAATCGAACACATCCAAATGAGACCTAATTAAAAATAAATACATCTAAGTGAGAATAATTGAAAAATACAATTTGATCTGTTAGTATAATTGACAGTAGGATAATATTAAATCACTTTTATAAATGTTATGGATACAAATAAGACTATTTAAACGTTAGAGATACAAATAAGACTTACCCCAAATATTGAATACAAAAACGATACTTTACTCTAAAATATTTTGTGTTATTGCATTAACAAAAATATAACTACTGATCTTAAATTTTTAAGTTATTATTTCAAAATTCATAAAAACATAAGTAGTTAATAAAAAAAATAAGAAGAATATTAGAAAACTAACCAAATTTATTATTTTTTGTAATATTTTTTTAGTCTAATAGTTTTAATAACATATTTTTAGTATATATTTTTAAATATTGATAGTCAACTGTTACTCAAAAACAATAAATTTTACTTATCTTCTAACTTCTCTAAAAAAAAATAAAATTAATGGGGTTACTTCCATAGAGTGGTAATGTCATGTGGCATGAAATAAATGATATGGCTTGAAACAAGAGCAATGAATCAAAATTATGATTAAATTTCTAATCATTATAGCCTCAAATTGGGGGGTCGACTCTGCCATGATTTTCAGTACAGTTTCCCATCTAACATCTAATGAGACAATTTCAGTGCCTTTAAGCCCTAATCAAAAGACACTCAAAGTGCTCTCCCAGATAATAAATAATAGTATTTATAATACCAAAAGTGCATAACTTTGCTGTGTTAATGCTTTCTTGGCCATTCATTTAAAATAAGAACTATAAAAAGGTACCAATGACTTCATCAAAGCATTACTAAGGATATTGAAATTAAATCCTTAATAATATAATAATCATGTACATGATAATATAGATAATAAACCTTTGTTACCTGCACCGCTAAGTTTTCCAAAATTAATACCTTTTAAGGGAGAAAAATATGAAGTTTGCCACCTCACCTTGTGATTAGTAGTTGTGACACATTTAAATTAATTAGTGGATAAATTATCTTTTATTTTTAAATTTACAGTTTCTTCCAATAATGCTGTGTGTCTATAAAATGTATGAGTAGCAAAAGAACAAAGTGTGTCGATGGTTGTCAGCATTAAAAATTTAAAGTGCATTAACATGGTGAAGAGAAGAATAATATAGCATGTGGGGGTTTTAGATTATCACATGATTGGTTATTAATAAGGGAAAAAAATTTAAAGATAATGCCTCACATTAATAACAAAAGCATGAATATAAAAGGGTTCTTAGATTAAGGAAATTTGTTGCCATGAAATGAATGTCAAATTCTCTATTCATATGCTTTGCACCTTGTGAATCAGCTAATCTAAAAAACCTGAGCTGTATGATTCCAATTGGTTGTGAAGGGAAAGTAGGGTATGGCATGCAAGCAAAAACAAGAATTTTTTAGGAGGAAATGGAATCCTTACTATAAAGAAGTAAATAGATCTGTTTAAGCCACAAAAATTCCTAATAATGAAAATCAGAAAGTGGTTCTTTTATTATTATAATAAACAGTAACATGATATATGTGAAAATAAGAATTAACTACCGATTTGGTATAAAAAAGTTTAGACACTGACAAAAAATTATCTAAAAGACGTTGTTAATAAAATAGATTTTGAATAATTTAAAAATGTGACAAAAATGATCAATAAATATTATTTTTTTTATAAGTAAAAAAAATGTTTATATTTAGCAAATAATTTTTTTATTTGATCTGAATTTTTGTAATAACACTTGAACAAATATTTAAAAGGTATACCAAAAAATTTTGCATCAAAATTTGATCTCTAGAGTTTTTTTTTTATTTTTCAAAAAAATGTGTCATTCGCAATAAAAAAATTTAAAAACATTTACTTAACATAAAATTACCAAATTTTAATGATGTAAAAATCTTATTTTTCTAATAATACTTACAAAAAATTGCATTGAAATCTGATTTCTAAAATTTTTTTTGGAATATATATTTAATATCTAGTTCTTTTTGTCGCATTTTTAAATATTTTGGAGATTTATTTGTCGTTATCATCTTTTGGGTTATTTTTGTCAGCGACATGAATTTGTGGGTATCATTTTGGTATTTTACTCGTCAAAATAATCATGTTAGTGTACATAATAAATTAGTTATTTGTATAAAAAATATATTGTTGAAATATAAAATATGCATTAAAAGTACATGAAACAATACATATATTCATACATAAATACATAGTTGATTGATTTTTAGTGTATACATAATATTTTTTATGTCCAAAATATATTTAGTACTCACTCTATGTTTCATAATATAATTTATTTTGGAAATTTGACATAATTTATAATTCAAATATTATATAACTGAAAAGAAGAGTTATATATATTGCCTCTATTGCATATGAATCATTTCTATCTGTCAGTATTTTTTATCTCTGATTTAACTGTCTTAAGGATCTATCTATATATGAAGGATACATTTCCAAAGATAGAAATCTTCACACAAAAGGAATTGCCAACTTGTTTGCAAGAAACGGCAATGGAATCAAAGTTTTTGGACAACGACAATGCAACCATAAGAAGTTCTCATCACTCTCTTACTGCTTCTCATCATGTTCATGCAAACTATTCAATGGAATCACCTGAAAGGCTTCTTTTATGTTCACATTCAATGAAAGAAGAGTTACCACCCTATGATGCCACTTTGATTGGCCATGTCCCTTCAAGTTTCCATGGCAATGAAGACACAAGAAATGGGCAAGAGAAAAACCATACCTTTCAAAAATTCAATAACAACCCTCTGAATCTATTGGAGACTCTGCCAGCATTAACCATAGCACCCTCTTCTTCTGATGCCTCACCACCTTCTTTGATTTCTCCTCCTTCGTCACACAAATTTCCAAACTTGACCTTGTTCTTGCAGGAAACTTCCATGCTCTACTCATCATCCTCGCATCTAAAAAGTGGTGAATCCATGTCATCAAAATCTTCAAACTCCACATTTCCATTGTCGCCACTCCGCCAAACTCAGTGCCAAACAACCACCGCCGATCCACACAAAATCACCAAGAATCTATCAAACATGAGGAGATCCAAGTCTTTCAGTGACCACCACAATTGGTTGAGCACAAGGACACAACCTCTTAAGTGCAGCGGCGGAGGTGGAAGAGTCAACAACAACAACAAGCTTTTCAAAGGGGTGAGACAAAGACACTGGGGAAAATGGGTTGCTGAGATAAGATTACCAAGAAACAGGACAAGGGTATGGTTAGGAACATTTGATACAGCTGAAGATGCAGCCATTGCATATGATACTGCAGCATATATACTAAGAGGAGATTATGCACAGTTGAATTTCCCTGAATTGAAGCATGTGATCAAGGCCAATTCTCTGAATGGAACCATTTCAGCACTCGTTGAGGCAAAACTACAAACAGTTCATCTGCATAAGAAGAATCCCAATAACAATAACAATAACAATAGCAGCAACAACAATTATGATGATTCACCACCATCAGCAGTTTCAGCATGCAAAAATAATGGCAATAAGGGTTCATCATCAAGCATAATGGAGTTGCAGTTAGAGGAAAATGAGAGAAGCAAAAGTGGCTCACTTTCTCATCATCAAGTTTTGGATGTGGAAGGTGTTCAATTGAGCAGAATGCCATCATTGGATATGGACCTTATTTGGGATGCACTTTTAGTCTCTGATTCATGAAACACCCCCCCCCCCCCCTCTTTTTTTTTTTCCACCACAACTATAATTCTCAATTAGACCACCACAACTCTTCTAGCGTGATGCTCAAATTTTTCGTTATAGATTTGGCAGTTTCTAGAATGAAATCATGGATCAACAGGTTAGTAACTCTAGATTTTTTTTTTTTTTGGTCAAGTGGATTGGACAGCCCCCAATCCTAAGAAGAAGCCTCAGCTGGGATTTGAACCCGGGTGCAGTTTGATGAAAGGCGTAGAAATCTTCCATCTGTACCAAGCCTCAGCTGCAGTAACTCTAGATTTAACTGTCTTATAAAATGCATCCTTTTTTGGGCCTGTTATATTATCAAAAAAAAATCTACTTTGAGTAAAATTATTATATCAAAATCTAATTTCTATAACTAAGTTTGATTGGTCTAGTAGTTAATTTATTAATCCGTTTAATTAAGTGTCGGAAGTAAGAAAACGAATATGTTTAGTGCAAGAAATTTTTAAATTCTAAAACACTAAAATAGGTAAGTCGATTTTAGTGTTTTTAAGTTTTTTTATTTTGAGAAAACCCAAATCAAACTATTTGATTTGTATTATTAAAAAAAAGTTGAAATGGTTAAAAGCAAATCGGAGCATCTGATTTATCTGTGTGTATATACCGCTTAAATCACTTGGCAGAACTCTCTTTTTATTTGTCCCTCAGCTCTTTAGAACTCTCCTCATACTCTCTTTCTTTATTTCGAAAAATTACAGTGAGGTTGGGTGTTTTTAATGTGAGTAAAAAATAAAATAAAATTGATGATAAAATTATATTAAAATTATATTATGACGGAATAAAATTTGTAAGTGAGAATCTATTTAATATTGTAAAAGAGACATTAAAAATAATTAAAAAATTAATTTATATTTTAATATCAATAAAATATCAAAATATCATTATAATTTATTTAAATAAATTTTATATTTTATAAATATTATATTCATATATCTTATAAAAATTTAAAATTCATGTATTTACATGTCTCGTATCCTGTTGTGTCCAATGTCCACTGCATCATACAGAGCAACTGAATTTGTGTAACCGGCCAAGCTAAGCTCATCCAATTCTTAGATGGGCCAAATATTTTTTAAATTACAATATGCACTATACTCATAAAAAATCATAATTAAGTGGAACGGCCCAACGGGTGTGCCCATTTTGTGTCCACCCTGATATCTACATTTTTTTATTTAATGTCCAAAGATGGAGGCTTTTTTATTTGTTTCACAAGGGTTATGTGATAATACCAAAAAAGAAAAACTATATCAATAACATTACTTGTATATATGTGCTTCCACATTATAAATGAAATCCTTTCAGGTTACAACTTACAACAATGTACAAAGGATTATGATATTCTTCAATCAAAGCTCCACACTGACTCCAAAAAGAACTGGATTCCGCTGAGATCCTGTACTGATGCAAAGGTACTTCTAACTAATAGGATTTAATTAACATGTATCTTTAAGATAAATATTAAAATTACTGTTAATAAAAATTCTTAAATTTTTTATTTTAATAAATAAAAAATATATTAAAATTTAAACTTTGTATTTTTTCTATATACAGTTTTTCATTAGTAACATGATAGATAAACCATTAAACCCTAAGATAATTAACCTTTTATATATATATTATTTGCCCCTTTCATCATTATTCATAATTTTTATGTATTATATTTTTTCTAGATATGGCTAGTAGGGGATCAAATTAACGAGGCTAAACAAAATATGGCACTAAAAAAATATTGTTCATACCTTTTTTTCCAATTTTCTCCAAAAAAGCTGCGTAAAGATTGCTTCTACGGTTCTACCATACCACATCTTCCATGATAGCTCCCTCTACTTTCATGAATTTTGATTTTTGTAAAGTATTCTATTCAAAACTTTTTACCATATTTTTTATTTTTGTATAAAAGAGTTTTATATTGTCCGATCTTTTAATTGGATATTTACATGTTAATATGACTTCATTTTGATATAATAGGCGATAAAATTATCCATTATACTTTTTTATTTGAAATAAAGAAAACTCAACACATAAAAATGGAGTAAGAAAGAAACATAACATAAAATAGAACATAAAAGGATAATTTTCGGTCATTTCTGACAGAGCCATCAACAACCAAAATGATCAATACTAAACTACTCCTTGTAGCTCAAAAATATCCTTTCTTGTATGTGCTTAACACCTGCTACTCTATTATTGAAGATTCTGTCATTTCTCTCAATCCAGATATTCCAAATCACTGCAAAGAAACTAACTAATAACAACCGCTCCTCCTTTCTGTTATGTATGCCAAGCCAACTCTCAAATAGTCCTTTCATAATTTCTGAGACCGCCCACGGTCTATGAAAGCGTATGAGTCAAACGCTCCATACTTGTCACGTAAACTCACAAACAAGGAATAAATGATGCACAGATTCCGTTTTCTTTTTACACATGACACATAAACTATCATTTTGATGAAGCACGCCTAGTCTGCTCAACCTCTCTTTAGTGTTTACCCTGCCAATCAGAACGAACAAGGCAAAAAGCTCAATTCTCGAAGGTACCAATCCTTCCCAAATTGATCTAGTGAAACTGTAGCTCGTAATCTTTTTCGAGAGAGTCTCCGATTGTAATAGTTGCAGAAACGAATTAGTAGAGAAAATACCTTTATTATCAAATTTTCACACAATATTATCCTCTTTGCCAGCTGATAGATTCATTAGTCTTAATTTTTTATGAAGTTGATAAACTAATTCCATCTCCCATTAAAACAATTTTCTCCTCCAATAAAAACTCTAAATCTATTCTACTCCATCCTATAACCCACAATTCTTTAACACTAAAATGTAAAAAAATAATAGTTTTGTTATTATGATACAGAATTGGCTACCAAAAAAAAGAAGTGATAAGTGCATGCCGCATCACGGGAATATTGCGTGCATTAGAAGGTTGGAATGTTGATGAGTGTGGTGACCTCATGTTTAGCATTGAGAAAATGCATAACCTTATTTAATTATTTTATATTAATGACCATTTTTTATATATCCGTTTAGGAATCATATTTTTTTAAAAGATAGGTAAAGTGATAAAATATTATATTTTAATTATTTTTAAATTTATAATTTTTACTGTAAGTCTTATTATTTTAATTTAAAGAGGATAAAAGTCTTATTTTATTATTTTACCAATTTTTTTATTTTAGATTTGATTATAATTTTTATCTTTCGACTGTTGTTATTGCTGGGTTATGTTGTTAAGTTGCTTTAGTACTGTTCCGTAAGTTTTTTAAACTTTTTTTCTTGCAAACTTCGTAACAAGTTAATAGGCCCGATAAACAATGAAATGAAGTTTTTGCAGTAAAATAGAGTAAATTATCAAATTATTTCTTAAAAGATTATTTATTTTTTAAATTAGTTTTTAAAATTTTTTTAATTAAATTGATTATTTTAAATATTTTAAATTAGTTATGTTAATTTTTTGTCATTTTATTTATTGATCGTATTAAAATTGACTAATGTGACTAATTAAATGATACTTCAATACACATTTACAAATTTTAATTGACTATTAATATTATTAATTTGTAAAATTAGATCAAATCAAAACCTAATTGAAGGAAGAACTTAAAGACATTAGAATCCCTCAATTTGAGGTTAATTTGATCTAATTTCATAAAGTAATCATATTAATAATTAATTAAGATTTTTAGGTATGTGTTGGAACATCACTTAACATGTCACGTTAATAAATTTTGACACAATTAACAAATAAAGTAATAAAAGGACTAACATGACTAATTTAAAATATTCAAATGGTGAATTTGATTAAATAAATCTTTCAAATGACTAATTTAAAAAATGAATAATCTTTTTAAGAATTAATTTGACTGTTTACTCAATAAAATATGCCATTTCAACAACATTTGAAGTAAAATTTACAGAAAACTAAATTCACATATAACCCTGCGCAATAACAAAATTTGTAGCAAAATTTGCATAAAATAAAATTTGTGACTAATTTTGTAAGAAATTTTTACAGCAAAATTTATAAAAATTAAAACTCACAACTAACTTTGCAATAAAAATTTGTAGTTAAAACCATAATAACGAAATTTGCAGCTAATTCTTTAATAAAATTTTTGTAGCAAATTTGCAGCAATGCAATTCGCAACAAAATTTGTAAAAAAAAAGTTTATTCACAGCTAAATTTGTAGGAAACAAATTGGTAGAAAAACATGACAAGAAATAAAATTTTTTAAGAACATCTATAGCAAACACTTTGCATCTAAATTCACAACAACTTGCCTGTTTTTAACGAAATCCACATAATAAGACTGGGATTTGCAGCTAATTTCGTAATAAAAATTTGCAATTAAATTCGCAAATTTTGTTGCTGTGATCGTGAATATGACAATGTCCAAACATGTTGCCAAATTATCTATAAATTTTGCTGCGAATATTTGTATGAAAATTTTTTTTACAGCAGAAATTTGTAATATAAGTATGTAATATTTATCGTCTTATGCTATAAAATTAGTTGTAAAAGTTTTACAATTTTTTTTCGATTGATAAATGTGTAACAAATTACTGAAAAAAAATCACAGATAAAAATCATAATAATTAACGCTCTTTATCCTCACAAAGTCACTTCAATTCTCAAATTTTTAAATGTTTGAGAAATAAATTAAGATAAATATAAGCGATTCAAAAAAAAGACTATTCATATATAAATGATCTCTTGATAATTAACTCTCAATAAAAGCAGTGAAAAACTTATTATACCAATCATTGCCTCCCAAAAGAGAACTAACAAACAATCAAACCGACACATTATAAATTAATCTCATAGCTAGAGAAACTAAAACTCTTCTTTAAGGGAAAAAAAAAAAACTAAAATGTTTATTATTTCCCCTAGTTTTCAGTATCGGTAGGAAATTCATTAATCTCATTTGTCCACAAATTTTTCTCATGTTTTGGATCAATAGTTCTAAGTGCACACCAAACAGCACTATTACACTTGAATCCAGATCCAAACGCAATTTGCCAAATGCGATTTCCTTTTTTAATCCTTCCTTTGGCTTCACAATATGCCAGCTCATACCAAACTGAACTGCTTGAGGTATTCCCATATCTATATAGAGACATTCTAGAAGGTTCCATATGCCAATCACTTAGTTCAAGCGTTTTTTGCATTTCATCTTGAACCGCTTTTCCACCGGTGTGAATACAAAAGTGCTCAAAAGCTAACTTAAAATCAGGAGTGTAACACTTAATAACCATTTTCTTGAAGGACTTTCTTGCAATTAAATTTAAAAGAAACTTGAGTTGTTCCATTCGGGGCAAAACATAAATTCCAAGAGTTGAGATATTAGCTTTAAGGGCTTGTCCAGCAGAACTCATAATATCTTTGGAGAGTGCAACACCGGTTATGTTATCATCATCCTCTTTTTGCATTACACTGTTGTAGCAATAGTCTTGAGAACCTTTGTGTGTTCTAACAATGTGTTTGAGATAATACTTGGAACGATTAGAATCAGAGTTGAGGTTTGAGAGTAAGACTGCAGCACCACCCATTCGAAAGAGGCAATTAGAGAGTAGCATCGAACGGTTGTTTCCTGTGTATGAACCTCCATTGATGTTTTCGGTGCTGATCACTAAGGCATAGGAATTGGGATGAACCTATATATACATTCATTTGAAATAATAGGTTAGACACCATTTATACTTAGACAAACGTTTTAAAACGTCTTTATTTAATTTCGTTTATTGAATAAATTGTCGTATATTAAATTTTTGACGTGTGATATAAATTAAAAGTGTTATTTTTATTAAATAGTGATATTATGTTTTTAAAATTGTGATTTTGACTTTAATATTAAATTTTTTAATTTCTTTAAAATTTATATTTTATTATTTTTTATAATTTTATAATATTATTTTTCTGTTGTCATTGTATTATTATTTTGATACTTTTTTCATTTTGCAAATTTTACAATTTTTTATGATTTTTTAATATTTTTCTTTGATTTTTAAAGATTTATATTTTAATTTATTAATTCTTATTGTTAATTGTTCTATTTTTAGTCCAATAATTCTTATTTATTTTTGAATTTTTTGAATAAAAGTATAAAATTTATTGTGAAATTGAGATTTTAAAAAATATTATTTTGTATAAATTCAAAAAATTTAGTATTGTTTGAATTAATATTAGTTAGAATTATTAATATAATTATTTTTTTCTTAAATCTTTAATTTTATTTATAATTTATTTTTTTATTATTAATTTATATTTTTTAAAATTTATTTTTTTACTGTAACCTAATAAACAATTTTAAAAAAAATTATTTTTGCAATTTTTATATGAGTGGTGTCCTTTATACATACTAATGATTCAATTAAAACTTAACTGAATAATGAATATTATAAAATATATATTTTAAAAATAATTTTATTAAAAATTATAATTTTAAACTTTTTCTTTGGTAAAAATAAACCAAATTAATAATTGACTTTTATACTAAATCTAATTGATTAATTGGTGAATAGTGATAAATTTTTAATTGAGTACCGCTAGGGAGCTAATGGTGTCCATCAAGAATCGAATTCTTAACTTTTTAGATCTAAAGTTTTAATACCATATCATGATATCACTCATCCTAAAAACTTCAACTGATAAGAAAAGATAACACTAATGATTATATCTCTAATACTCCCTAAACCTCTATTATGCATATTATACAAATATTCTATTGACTCTGTATACTTTCTCATGAATTATATACCATCATAAATTACTCATATTTAATTTTAAGGCGATCAAAAATCTTATTATATTTAACCTTGAAATAATGATATTTACTTTATAAATAAAATTAGGCACTCCGCCTGTCACAAAAGAGGGGACAATGGTCCCTCCCAAGTTTTAAATTTCTTTTATAAATTATATATAAATTTTAATTTAATTTTTTTTAAAATATTTATTTTATTCTCATTTATATTATGAAATTAAATTTTGGTCCCTCTCTAAAATTGATCCTAGCTCCTCCGCCCTAGCATACATAAAGCATAGTACACTTTCTCGAAGTCACATAGGTCACAGCATATCATATTATGTATATAGTTTACTCTATTATGAAACGTATAGTCAAGTTAAGCCCATTAGTAGTCCATGCATAGCAAATTAAAGAAAATAAACCTCATTTTTTATTTGTAGTTTCTAATTTGTTAGTCAACCATGTTAGCTGTTAGTTGATAAATATAAATTAAAATTAAATATTAAAATTAAATATTAATATAAAATATATTAAATATATTTTAAAAATAAATTGAATACATAAATTTATATAAAAATATATAATAATTAATTTTGATATACACAGAATATTTTTTTTTCTCTCAATATAGTATTAATAAACGGTTAACTCGAGAATAGAGACAAAACAAAATTCAAAAATAATAATAACAACAATAAAAAAGAGATTTTATTTTAGAGAAATACTTCTTATCTTTTAAATTTTTAGTTTTTAATTTAAATAATATTATTTAATTAATTTAAATATTCACTTTTATAAGAAGTTATTTATTTTTTAATTTTTTTAAAATTGAATAATATAATAATTTTTAAAAAAATACCTAGTTGCACTGATTATTTATTTTACAAGTATGTTGAAATTGATGTACCTGTAAGAGTCTTTTGGCGAGATCAATGGCTACAAGTCCAGCACTACAACCCATGCCACTTAGATTATAACTCAAAATGTCATCCTTAAGCCTATAATGGTTCACAACCATTGAACTCAAAGATGGTGTTGTGTTCAACAAGCTACAATTTGTTACAATTATCCCTATCTCCTCTGCCTTCACTTTTGTCTTCCTCAAAACCTCATCAATGGCGCCAACCATCACCGATTCTGTCTCTTTCGCCGCCTCCGCTAAGCAAATGTTTGGGGGGATCTCCAATAAAGCCTCCGGCATGTGAGTCCTCTGGCCGAGGCCGGACTTATCTAAAATCTTCCTTTGAAAATCCAAGCTCTCATCTGGGAATCTGCCTGTGGACTTTAGGCACTCAAGGAACATGTCTTTAGTGCACATGCATTTCGGGTTAGGTTTGTAGCATGCAAAATCCAGTAGATAAACGTGTCTTCTTCTTTTAGGGTTCATAATAATAATGATGATGATGATAATAATAAGGTGAAATGTGGTTAGCCACCACAATGAAAGTGGAATATTATGATGAGAGGTTTCTTGAATGAGAGTGGTGGGGGAGTTTGAAAACATAATAAAAAGAACTAACAAGGCAAATAAAAATGGCACAAGAAAGATATTCATCACGATGAACTTTTGATATATATGTGGGATATACATAACTCTCACACAATTTATAGAAGCCGGTTTGTGCCTAAGTTGTTGAGTATATTAGAGGTCGATAAACCCGGCTCGGTTCGACCTGAAACCAAATACAACTATTGACCTAATAATTAAACCGGGCTATGTTTGGGCTTAGAATTACCGGGCTCGATCTAGTTAAGAAAGTAATTGTGAGTATATATCATTGGTGAGTGGTGACTTAGCTTGGTCCAACATGAATATATTGTTTTGAGTTTAATGAGTACGTACTTTAATATTTAATGATAGTATACAATTATTTTATATTATTAATTAATTATATTTAAGAATTCGAATGACTTTTTAAATAGTACTAGAGAAAATTCTAAGTCAAAAAATAGGAGAAAACATTGATTATAACAATTAACTGTGACAGCACATAATTAAATGATAATAATTTTTTTATGGTATTTTCTAACTCGATAGGTCATAGATTGATCCGTCGCGAATCTCAACTCTATTTAAGAGTTTGTCGTTGATCAATAAATTGCTACATAAACAAACTGAAATTCGAACCCTCGATATTTAATTAAACGAATTAATAAATTTAACTACTAAATCAACCCAAATTGATTTGTTGATATTGATAATGTTAAGAAATTAGCATACTCAAATTATTTATTTTTTCTTCCCTTGTCTTGGATTTAGACATGATACTTGCAAGTGATTAGTTTTTGTTTGATTGAACCACCGACATTTGAGTCTTATTATTAGACATTTAGATTTAGTGTTAGTTTCTATTGGTTTATTTAGGAGAAAAACAAAAGTAATTTTTTTTATATAAAAATATTTTTATTAAGTTTTAAATATATTTGGATACATTTTTTTTAGAAAAATATATTTAAATATAAAATAATTTTTATTTATTAATTTTTTTAAAATAAAAAATAAATATATACTTTTTTAATTTAATCCAAACTAATCTTTACACTTTGTTTGGATAGATAATAGAAAATGGAAGGAAAGAAAATGAGAGGAAAGAAAATGAGAAGAATGAAAATAGAAGGAAAAATGAATTGTTTTATGTGTTGTTTGGATAAAGAAAAACTGGATGAAAAAAAATAAAGAAAAATTTTTTTTTGTTTAGATGTAAAGAAAAGTGAGAAGAAAAAAAATTATAATAGAAAAAAATTACATTAATATCCTTATATCTTTTATTTTTTTAATTAATCAAAAGATAAATTAATAATTTTATACTTATTACACATTTTTCTTCTATTTTCATCTCATCTTTGAGAAGAAACATTTTTATAGATCCCACATCAATTTTTTTTTTTTCATTCTATTTTCTTTTCTCATCCAAATAACAAAAAATTCACATTTTCATCCATTTTTTTTCTTCACATTTATTTCTTTCCTTCCATATTCACTCCATCCAAACAAAGTGTTAATCCAACTAGAAACTCGACAAATCTGGCTTGACTTGGCTGAAAATTCTAAGAAAAGGGTAGAGGTCTGTGACGGAGGTTTTTCTTTTCTTTTTTTTTTTAATTTAAACTTGAATTTCAGATCACTGATTAATGAACTAAGGTGAAGTACAAGCTAAGGTGGGTCTAGTGGTTTTTTAATTTGTTGGATAGTGACCCTCGTTCGAATATACTGTGTAGTGTGTACTGCAGGTTTTTTGTGGTACTTTGTTTTTACCCTTTATGTTCTTGTAATTAAAAATGTCCTCTGTACTATTTAAAAAGTGTTATATGAAACTAAAAAATTAGTTAGCTATCTTATATATATACATACGTATATATATAGTCACCAACAAAAAATACGTGTATATGTATTTTTAATATTTATTTTATATTTTAAATTTTTAATATATATTCTATACTGATTGATGATTTATTAATATGGCTAATTGTTTATAAATACATAACATAATTGATGTCAATCATATAAAATAGATAGAAAGATAACCATAAAAAATATTTCCGAAAGACTCATTTGTTAACAAAAATATTCTTTAAATATCTGAATGATAAAACATTAAAATTTAAAAGCGATCCGAAAATTTTAAACTGATGAAATAATCAAATATTATACACATACACACATATATATTCTCAAAAGGAAAATTGAAAATCGATTTTTTGTGCAAGCCTAATTAATTCATCATTAAAATTTGTAGATTTTACACAAATTAAATTTTTGTGATTTTCTTTTGTGAATGACCAAATTTTTTTAAAAAACAAAAAAATTAGAAATCAAATTTCACTTTCATATATATATATAATAGTTATCTAAATTCTCTCATAAATTAAAAATAATAAATTATCAAAATAGTATCTAAAAATTTATGGCACTGAGAAAAATAACTCTAAAAGATATTAACAACAAATAAATCATTGAAAAATTAAAAAAAAGATAAAAAAAACTAGATATTAAATATATATTCTAAAAAAAGAATTTAGATATCATGTTTTGATGAATTTATTGCAAACATCGTTAGAAAAATAAGATATTTCTATCCTCAAAATTTGATAATTTAATGTAAAGTGAATTTTTAAATTTTTTTATTGTAAATGGCTAATTTTTTTTGAAAAATGAAAAGAAAAATCTAGAAATTAAATTTTGTTCCAATTTTTTTCGCATCTTCTAAATATTTATTCAAATGTACAAAGATTGGATCAAATAAATAAGTCGTTTGCTAAATACAAAAATTTTTTGTCACTTATAAAAAATATAATATTTGTTAGTTATTTTTGTCATATTTTAAATCCTTTAGAAACTGTTTTATAGATAATATCTTTTAGAGAACTTTTTATTAGTTTTTAAATTAAAATTTAGCATCAAATATACAAGTTTATTATCATCAAATTCAAAAGTCATTTATCATTTATAAAAAAATATTTTTTAAATTATTTTTTTCACATTTTAAGTTATTTAAGAGTATTCTTTTTTATTTTCATCTTTTAAGAATATTGTTACTTTTAAATATTTTGAAGAATTCTTTCATAGTTTACTCTTGGATATAGAAGGAACACTTAGTACCCAGAAACTAAAAGCATTATCCGAAAGTTCCAGTAAATGAATTTAGATTTTTAAAGTAAAAAAATTTGTAAAATGGTAAAGTAAATAGTTAATCACCATTGATTATGTGACTTCTATGAATTATGTGTCACACTATCTTAATTTAATAATAATAAATTTCTTAGTTTATTAGTTTATCAGTTTATCAACTTTCTAACTTTAAAGAATTTTGATCCCAATAAACTAACCCGCCTGCTTTATTTCCATACATGTAAAATATAACTCAAGATGTATGATTTAACGATTATCTTATTAGAAGAGTTTTAAGTGTATCAGTGTTTCTGGTGTTCCAATTATTTTAATCGTTAATCTGAATTATAAAAAAATATATAATATATATTAATTAAAACGATTAAAACAATTGAAATACCGGTATTCTTAGTACACTTAAAATTTTTCCTATCTTATTAGATTCCTTAACTAAGTGGTTATATTATGATTCATAATTTTTTTTCTTTTTTGTTAAAAAGAAAAAGTAACAGTGAGACTATAGAGTAAATCATAAAAGAATTGAAGGCTGCTACATGCATGGACCTAGCTAGCTACTTATTACTACAAAATTAATAAGAAATAAATTTGATGGAGAAGAGGGCTAGCTAGGGCATTGCAGCTTCATGCTAGTACGAACCATGTGTGGACAGTTATGAAGGCAGCACCCAGAAGCAGGTGGATATATCACGGTAATTAATGAAAGTTATTTCAAACTAGGTTGATCGGTTCTCAATCTCATAGTGTACTACATGATATGTCAGAAGTATGTAAAGGCCTTCAATTTTTACTTCAACTGGCTTGTAATCTAGTGTACTATATGTCTATATGATATCAGAAGTATAATAAAAAAGGAGGGGACTCATATATATATTATAACAAAAAAAATTATTTGTAAGTTAAAATCTACTACTAAAATCAGTTATTATATATATATATATATATATATATATATACGAGTTATTTAACTTATTTTTTAATATATATTTTAGTATAATTTTATATTGATAATGACTAATTTTAATAATTAATTTTAGTATACATCGTGTAATATAATTGATATTATAATTATTCATAGCATACAAAGGCATGCTTTTTTGTTTTGGACCAGAGGCATGCTTTATTTTGAAAACTGAAAAGAAAAAGGGTCCACATATATGTCATTTTCTCTTTTTTTTAGCTTTATATATTTTTACCAATAATAAGATTAATATAATTTTTTATCAGTAATTAATTATTAATATTTAAAAATATTAGCTAAAATTATAATACTAAACTATTAGATTAAAAATATAAGATTTTTGATAAAAAAAAATGCTGCTCAATATAAACTAAAACAGTAGTAGCTGACCTTTGATATTTTTTTATTATTATTGTATATATGAGCAAGTATCTAATAAAAATTGTATGTTTTTTTAATAATTAATATAAACATTTGCATGTTATATATGTTGGATGGTGCCTTGAAACTAAAAGGTGAAATCTATCAAATCGAGGTTAATTGAGAGTACTCAAACACATGCAATAAAACCAAACCCGGAATAAACGATACTTGGACCAATAAGGAAGGTAAACGATAATTACACAAAATCACGAATAAGGAAACTTTTGAGTGCGTCAGATTTTGTGGGCGGTTAAAGAGTGAGTAGCTTGTTTATTATTATTTCTGGTAATTATTACTTTCCTTTTTTGTATGTACCATAGCAGGCAGGTTTAAAAATTCATTTGTACTGTAAGTCTGTAACTCTATTTACTTTCTCCGTCTATATGGTTATGTTTTGTTAAAAAACACCGGGCACTAAAATTAGTAAAATGCATAGTTGTCAGAACTGATTGGTGTTGAGCTGATTAATTCGGTTCTATATAAATAAAAAGTAAAAATAACTAAAAATTTAAAATTAAAATTTAAAATATATATTTTTATTAATATTTTAAAAATATTAAATTATTTTAAAATAATATAAAATATAAATAATAAATATTTTATTATTTATATTCTATTATAAATATTTTTATTTTGTTTTTATATTAAAATAATTATTATTTTTAAATTATAATAATTTATTAATTAATTTATATTCATTATATTATTATATACTATAAGTATTTATTGAAAAATAATATTAATATTATATAATTAAAAAATAAATAAATTTATAATTATTATTAAATAAAAATATAATTAATTTAAGGATAAATGAGTTTATAACTAAAATTAAAATAAATTAAATAGAAGTAATTTAATGAAAGATGTTTATATATATTATAATTTGCATATATATTAATGAAGAACACAGCAGTCTAGTGGCTGTAATTCTAACATTTTGAATATATTTTTAATTCGCATCAGTTCATTGCCTTACACGATCCAAATATCAGACTGATATAAAGTTTAGTTCATTAATTTTTTGGTTGAACTGGTTGGTTCGGTCTGATTTTAATAACAATGTTAAAATAAGTATATAGAAATATAAAATAAAAAAGATTAGACCACCAACAAAATTGAGTATCTTTGTCTAGTAATTAATTATTAATATATAAAAATGTAAATTAAAAATATATTATTAAATTATTAGATTAAAGTAATTAGATTGATGATTAAAAATATTGAACAAAAAATAATAAATTCTGTTGACTTTAAAATTTTTTTCATATAAAATTATATTTGATAAATAAAAACAGATATAAATATTGTATTTTAAAATATTAAATTAATGTATTTTATATATTTTTTATAAAAAATACAAAAATATTAATAAAAAAATATAATTTATTTTTTTAGTGTCTTTATTAATTTTTTTAATTATATTTTTTTCATAAATTTTTTGTAAGAAAGAAAATAAAAATAAACTAATGAATTATAGCTTAAATAACATAATCTTTCTATAATTATTTAAAAGTTGTAAATTTAAATCTCTTTATCTTTAATAAAAAAAATAAAGATGAATGAAATATATTCTATCTTATATTTAATTTGTCATATCGAAGGCAGTACAAAATACTAGTTTTTATTCTTTTATCACTTGTGACATGTTCTCAAATGTCCTGCTGTCTTGTTCCGAACGTAGCTTATGTATCTTGCTTGGTGAATATTACGGTGTATTTGATATTGTGCCTAATTTATTAAAAAAGGTAAATAGATAATATTTAATAAATTTTAAATATTTTATTTTTTATTTTAAATATTTTATTTTTTACTTTTAAAAAAAAATTAAGTAATTTAGACCCTATAATAAAAGACACCATAAAACTCACCATCTTACTTTTACCTGTTTTTGTTAAATGTAATTTGGTCATTATTATAATTTAAATTAATAAAATTTAGTATTCAATATTAAAATATGTGTATGAATAAATAATAAAATGTGTATATATTTGATTAAAATTCTAATTCATAATATTATGTATTTTATTTATTTATATTATATATGTGCCGAGATGATAATATATATTTCATATTAGCGACTCGATTCTATCCAATCAGAACGAATTTTGATCATATCGAATTTTTATTTCTGGTGAAATAGGTCGAATTTTAGATGTGTATGTTCCTAGCTGAATATCCCGTGAATAGAGTTATTAGGGTATGGATTTTTATTTCAAGTATATAGAATAAGGTTTAAAAATTAATCATTCGTATTAAATATATATTAAAATACAAAATGTATATTAACACAATATTATATATTTGTATATGCTAGTTGTGTCTTTCTATAATCTTTTTTATTAGTTTATTTAGGAACTTACGTCAAAATACAGAGATAGTTTGTATATTTCTATGTGCATAATCTCTAATTCGAATAGATAGCAGAAGGTACTATATGCAAGTAGAATTTCTATTTTTCGTTCAACAAAATTTCATAGTTTAGACATTTAATCAAGTCCATGCCGATGCATATACATATATGGAAATTAGACTATATATATATATATATATATATATATATATATATATATAAATTAATTATCATACAATTCTAACTAATAAAAAACATACTAATTTCGCTAGATAATTAAGAAGAAGTCCAGCCATTTGCTGCTAACTCTTATTAATTGACTGGATCTCAGAACCTATTTTATCATACAAGCAAGAAGTAATATTTTAATTTATCCACAGTGAACAAAATTAATCCTAGTTAACCCCCACCTTTTACTGTTGTACTACAGAATCATCCAAAACCCTCAACGACTGCGCCACCCTCTCACATTCGTCGTATGCGTTTCCTACCTGGCGTCAACCCTGATCAGCGCCTCCCTACCGTCCACATGCGAGCAACCACGAGCGTCAGAAGCTCACCCTAGTCTGTCGCTACTGCTGCATATCATTGTTTCTGCACCATTGAAGCATCCCCTTCTCAGCCGGACAACTCGACGGTGCCTCCCGTGTTCTGCCCCTGCAAACGCCACGTCAGACTCCTCGAGGCTGCGTCGCGAAGCTTCGCCTAAAAGTACACTCTTTGGTAAGTATTTATTAAGGGATGTTACTTGATTTTGTTATGAGTATAGTGGATGTTACTTGATTTTGTATTAGAACCTATACATATAATGACACATTCATATAATATAATTTTTGAATTATTGGATGTTACTTTTGTGTAAGATTAGAGGTTTGATTGTAGAAATTGAAATGGGTTTTCTGTGATACTAGTTGTTCCTTTTTTTCTGAATTGGCAAATATGGCGAGAAAACAGAGTCCCTAGTTCGTTGGTTTTTCCCTCGAAATCACATTGGGTTTGATTGTAGTGAATATAGGTCAATGCAATTGTTAGACACTGGATGTTGTTGTCATTAAGTGTCCCCTCTTGCTGAGTTGCATGTGCATAGAGATTGAATATTACTGTTTTTATAAATTGGACTGTTTTTTTTGTTAAAAAATTCTTTTCCTTTCTCGCTAAAAAAGTGGATGCTGTTTGTTTTCCATATTATTGTTTCTCCCTTGAATCTAAAAAAAGTGGATGCAATTTGTTTTTTTTATTATTGTTTCTCCCTTGAATCGGTGGAATCTGTGTGCACCCGCTGCTCAATTTTTTTGTTTCTTGAAGGTGTTCAAATTCTTTGCGAATAGTTCCTATTGAGTTGACTCTACCTATACATGCTAAACTGGATTGTGTTCGATGTGCATGATTTGAAATTTAACTACACAATTACAATGGATTTAGTTGACTAAATATGGTGAAACAAGCCCTTCTTCCCTAAATTTGTGTATATATGTTTCTGATCATATTAAATGTATGCTCGTTTTAGTATGTATGTGGATGATTCTTGGCTGATTTTATCTATTTACATGTCCAACTAGGTGTGTTATAGAGGTGATTAAATTTTACTGAATTGTTGTATGTTGTTCTCAAAATTCAATGCTATTATATCGTAAATTTTCCTTGTGTGAATAGCTACCCAAAAGTGGATATTTACATATTAATAAACCACCTCATTTGTGTTGCTGAAAAAAAGGTTAAATGCTATTTACCGTTATCGACGTGTGCTTTCACATGATTCTATTTGTGACTTACAGCTACTTTTGCTATTAACAAAAATTATTAGAGTCGCAATGCTCGCCCAGATACATTCATGATATGATGAGCTAGCTTACTAAAAACAACACGATTTTGAAACTAGCAGAGATAGAGGAAATTGGCTTCGAATACTTGAAGCATATTCCATTCTGGGATGTGAAGCAAGACATTATGGTTCATCTGGCTTAATCATACGATTTTAGGATGAGAACCTTGATAGTTGATGCTGGCAACATCCGCCTCAATGCCAAGTTAATCGGGCAGATTTTCGGCATTCCTTCCGATGGTGAGTTCCTCTTTCTAAATTAATTAACCTGCCATGGGCCTATTTGTGCAAATAACATTTTTTATATCTAATTTATGTTCAACTTACACACATACATGTTGCAGATGATGAATTCTCATCTCAGGAAGACAAAAATCTGGCACATGTAACCATCAAAAGGCAGTTCCATATAAGAACAACCACTGAACTCCGAGATTTTGTATACAACTGCCCTATGAAAGCGGAATTAGATAGGATGGAGTTTAGAAGATATTTCATACTAGTAGTAATGAAGATGTTCTTGTGCTCAACAACACAATAGGTAATTTTGCCATGACACATTTACCCAGTCCTGAATGTTTCTGATCCTAGGAGATTCAATTGGCCGTTGCATACGCTAAAGTGGTTGGACATGGCAGTAGAGAAATATAAGTTCAAAAAGAACAAAATTTGTGAGGGCTGCATGTTCGTTATGTTGGTAGGTTGGATTGAATAAGTATTAATAAACTGAGCATATCATTTATGTTGTAGAGCATAATTTGTCTACGTCTTTTGTTTAGGTATTGTATTTTCAGTGGCTGAAACACGGTCAACTGGATAACGGTCATGAGTTGGAGCCATGGCTCATTGCATGGACTGCTGAAAAGCTCGAAAAAAAGGCAACATATATCCTTTTTGAGGTACTCATTTATATGACTATTTCTTTACAATAGACTATACATGATTCCGGTGTTTAACTCCCTTTGTCATATATATCTTATGAATGGTGTTACTATAAGTGACATTCGATATAAGTTTTTTCTGCATACTTTGATTTTTATGCTAGGCTGATAATGGTTTTTTCTTTTAGCGAAAAATCGGATCTTACTTCTTACTTATATGTCAGATGTTTTTTTTAGTTGTGTGTCAGGGATACTTATAAGTTAGATTTTAATTACCTGATTCATTGCATGTCTTAAATCAGGGGTGCCTCGAAAAAAAGAGGAAGAAAGCAAAGACCTAAAAGGCCAATCACCTCAGGCTGCAAGAAAAAAAAAACTTCCAAAAAAACATAGCCGAAGCATAAAGAAAAAGCTTCAGTTGCTCCAAGGGTAAGTATGTATTTTAGTGTAAATGTGTTAAGAGTATGATGCCATCTTGTTATGCATGATTTATAGGATACGATCCCTGTAGTTCTCTAATTGTACCAATATTTCTTAATTCGCAGTACAAATTGAGTGTTTAGTCTGGTTGCAATGTTGGTCCTTCCCTATTATTAACTGCATCATTTTTTTGTGATTAATATTATGTTTACAAACAAGCAAGCTCCGCTGCTAGAGAGAGTAAGCAGGAATCAATGGAAAGATAACCACGTAAATGCACAACAAAGCCATCTCCAAATAAAAAAGGTCACTGCGCGATGAGAGATTGAAAGTGTCCCCGGAAGTGAGTATATCTTTCTGATTGTGTATGGATTCAATTCTTTATAAGCTAAGTCCTGTTCGGATTATCTTTTTCATCCTAATTAGATGTTTCTTTAAATTACACCTTTGATGTGAATAAAACAGATAAGACTGGGCACTACCAAGAGAAAGGGGGAGTTACAAGAGACCAAACACGTAAGGCCAACACAAAACTATCTGCAAAGAAAGCTGCCTTGCTGAATGTAGAGGTTGATGATGACAATGAGCCTCTTACTAAGAAAATTGGTCGAATGTTTCAACAGAAAGTGGACCCACAAAATACAAAGATGGAGTTTGCCAATGGGACCTCAATAAGGAAAAAACACCTCAGAAATTAACCGACTCCAGAGTTCATGATCCATGCACACCGTCAACAACATTGGTGCAACATGCAGAATGGAAATTTGACGGGCAAGTTCCCTGCAAATTTCCATTTCCTGTGGCTATTTTGATCATAATAAGAAATTATTAAATTTATAAATACAAAGTGTTCCTTTGTCTAACATAGGTTGATTTCTTGTCGATGCAAGACCCGAAGAGTAAAAAAATATGGGAATACGTTGAACAACTTTAGTACACAAATCTCTTGTAGAATGTGATGCCGAGCAATCTATGTTGCCAGACACCTAGTCCATAAACACCCGGCATCTCCCCGAAAATGACTCAGATAGTAAAGACCACTACGCAGTACACTCCTATATCGGTGCATCCATTGCTAAAGGGTTGAAAGCTCAACGAGGATGATGAGCAACAAGTTATACAATGGATTGTCAATGCATCAATGGGCAAAGAGCAGGCCATGTCATCATATGAAGGTATGCCACATCAAATACTACTCAAGGAAGACATGCACACGCTGCAAGACCGTCGCTAGGTCAACAACAATGTAAGTAAAACAGGCTAACAATGCACTAGAATGAGTGAATTTTTAAAATATGTTATCTCTTAAAAAGGTGACATTGTCAAATGAAAATTGACCATGAAGATCATTCAATGGATGTGTTACACTTGTAACGACTCGGCATCTTTACGATTTAAGCGTGACTTCTATTGTGTTTCTCCAAGGATTTTGATATGTATAGTATATTGAAATTTTAGTGTTTGATATTTGCGCGAGCATAGTAAATAGTGTTGTTTTAATAGAAAATGGTTATACAAAAGAAGAACCTGAATTCTTTCAAGGAGGTTCCAACTCTGAGTTATATGGGTTTGGGTCCTCATTTTGGTCCTGATACTAGATATTTTGACAAGGTAGCAATTTTCAGAAGACATTGGGTAAGTCAATCTGTTAGATGACTAAAAATTGTATGTTTCTTCTCTCTTATTTTAGATGTTTGATTACATGAATTGAACTGATACTTGCATGTTACTGGTTCATCTAAGGCGATGTCTTAATTTCGATTTGGGAAGTGTCATATTCTGTATGCTTTGACACGAGTGTTTTCATCACAGTGGTTTTTCCCCGTCTATCTTCATGGTCATTGGTGATTATATGCCTTTGAGATTACCCGGAAAGGGTGGTTGATACTAGATAGTCTATATTTTGAAGCGCATGATGATGAACAGTTCTTATACGGTAAGAATATAAGACCCACATACTACGAAGACATCCTCAAAAATTAAACTTGTAGTATACAATAGTAATCCAACTATACATGCTTTTCAGGGAAGACTAATTGAAGACGTCACTAAGGTGCCAATACCCGCATACAAGCTCACAGAGAATGACCTGTCTTGTTCGTACGCCAGCATGCCCAAACAACCAAACTGGTGAGTTGCATCGAAGCCTATCAAGTATCAATAATCTTACTTGCAATTCACTTGATATTGCTACTTAGTCTCATGGATATTTCCATTCATGTAGCTGTGATTGTGAGGTCTACGTGATAAAATTTATCGAGTATTAGAGTGAAGACAAAAATATGCTATTTTAGGACGAGGTGAATTTAAAATATCTATTACAATTAATATTTACGTCTTTCTAACTAATTACTTTGTCGCTTTAAAATCTCTCGCTCACAACCAATTTTTCCATTCAAGACATCATAAAGGAGTTCTGAAAGAAAATTATGCTCGAGATAGTTTTGGATCCTTATAATTTTCTCATTGAGTAAGCTCTAAAGGAGTTGAAAAATCATCTTGTACGCCGCAACCAGCCCAGAAACAAACATAAGGTGAGAACCCCTCACGGCACCGAGCACAAAGATCATGCTAGAGCGTGTGAGGTTACCTACGAAAAAGCCAAGCAAAGGGGGAGACAAGAGAAGAAGAAAGACGCCTATAAAAAATCATGAAAATATATACATATGATGCTGTCACCATTTAAGACACTTGTCATATTGTTTGAATAGTTTTCTTGTATTGGAGTTGTGGACCTCTATAAGTCATTTTAGGCTTTACAGTTTTTTCCTTTGTAAGTCATACATAGCATGTTTCACTACAAAAAAAAAATTTATATTGTAGGAATATGTTAACAGAAGTTTTTAAAAAATCATACAAATTTAATTATAAAAATAGAAAGTTATCTTCTATTTTTTTAAGAGTTTTATTAACAGCACTTTTTATTTTAAATAGTAAAATTTTTAAAATCTCCTCAAATTAAAAGCATTTTTCCCAAACAATTTGGCAAGGCCAAAAATATTTCTTCCCGCGAAAATCATTTCCCCTACTCCCACCATTTTCTGCTCCCACTCTTGTCATATTCTAACTACTTCTTTATTTTTCATTATTCGCATTTCTTCATTGATTGTTGCTGCTATCCGGGGTTATGCCGTGCCACTGCAACTCACATTCGTGTTCTTGCTACTATTCACATTCTGGTTAATACAGTTGTTCACGTTTGTGTTGTTCTTGCTGTTTGGGTTACATTACTGATGTTGTTCGTATTCATAGTTGCAGGTATTCTTCTATGCAACGGTATGTATATGATAGTATATAGAGATAGAAACTGTTAAGGTTTATGAACTAATTATTCCTTTTTTTATTATCATTTTGTATCACAATATTATGAATTTTTGTCTCTAAATTTAAGTTTAATTTTGTATTTCTATAATTTGTAATTCTATTTCTGTGGGTTATTGATATTCCAATTTTTTGTCTCTACTATTTGTATGTAATGTGCACATGTTATGAAAGGTTCTTTCTGAATTGAATTTGAAATGAAATCAACGAAAACAAATAGCATTCTTTGCTACTATTAAGATCGAAAATTTAATTGAAACACATTTAAGGGGAGAGAAGAAGACACTTACGTTTATTTGATATAATTAGAAATTTTATTGCTACATTCTTTCTGATTTCTCTTCCCATCAATTCTAATCACCTTATTACATTTATTTTGTTGTCTGCGTATACTTGCTATCCTCAGCAACAAGAAAAGGGCTCACCCCTCTCAAAGTCCTTACTACTAGACCATTGGCCTTCCGAAATTTAGTCAAATTTTTATGGTAGAAGTTAATCCTCTACCACTATATGTTATATGGTTGTATATTTAAAAGCAAAAAATTCAATTTAATTTGCTCTGGATATTTGAAGCATTACGAAAGCTACTTTCATTATTACATGCTATGCTTTATTAATGTTCTATTTCTTTAACTTTTTTGTGCGGTATGAAATACTAAATGATTACTTGTAGAATGGAAAATATTTGAATGTTCATATTCAACTCTTAATAAACACATTCTTTTAATAATCTTGTTATTTTTTTCATAATATTTTTTATTTTTTATTTTTGTTTATAGTATATATTTATTTATTTACTCTTACTCAAATGAAGTTCAAATTAAATAATATTTATTTTTTTGAAATAATTGATTTTATCTACTAATTCTTTTGTTTTTAAGGGAAGAAGACACTTACATTTATTTAAGGAGATTTGTTGTAATGATTATGAAGACACTTACTTTATTGCTCTATAATCTTTTTTTTTTCTATTTGCTTTAATGGTAGCTGCTAAGTACCTAAATACTTTAAATAAAGAAATATTTCTGACAATTTTTTATGTAAAATTTTGTATAGAAGATTATTTTTTAGGATGTTGTTTGGTATTATATTTATGATTTGAACTGCATAAACTGTTGCATAATGGCATAGGCATTTTGGCAGATTAGTATGAAACATTATGGCTTTTACAATTGACCCATAAGTATACATACCTGTTTTTCTATACGTGGTGTCAAACGACACCGCATTTCCATAATATTCATATGAAGCTTTACACCTTGCATCTACCCAGAGTGCGCTCCTGAACTTGTTAGCATCGTCAACATCTATCGCATAAAAAAAAGTTCATGTTGATCTCTTTCATTCGCACGAAATAATTTGTCATCTCCTTAAAGTCCGCATTCTCATCAGCACAGTGAAGTTTGCTTGTGATGTAATTCCTGACATCCTTTTCTGAAAAACTAAGGTTCGAAGACCCACCAACCTTGTTAGCTAGTGCAAGGTACGTCTTGTTGGGTCTTATGCTAGCCTCGTCGTTATCTGTAAAGACGTACTTAGCATGCATGGTCAATTCCCTGTACTCATGATACTGGACTGATTTCTTAGTAGAACAGAGATGGGAATGCCTCAATTCTAATCTCAAAACAATTCAACTCTCTTTCTCCCCGTCCAACATGACATACATCCTTGCTCTGCATCTCGTAGCTGTTATTTTGTTTGCCTGAGTTGCTACCTTCACCCGAGATTCCCGATAACCTTCTCAGTTGCAGTGAATAGATTGATTATGGGTATCATTGATTCCTTTCTCGTCTTGTCAAAATTTGTATTCCTGACTTTATTTACGAACCTAACTTTCTTTGCATAATTTGCATAAAATTTATGTGCCAGATGCAACGAATCAAAATGCATTCCTATGCTTGGGATTTTCTCTTCATTTATCTCACTATGATCCGACAACTGTAAAGCAATTGACAAAACCAAATGTTCAATAGCACTACCAATTAAAACTAGCATAAACTCACTAATTATATTGTGGTAACAACATCAAAGAATAATTCAAACCTCATGTCTCAATTCTAACTTATCATTTTCCAGCACAATGACGTCCGTAACTTCATCAACCTTCAATGAAAGACACCCAGAAAAACCTTTATCAACTTACGATTATTAATATATAACGAACTACTTCATTAAAAAATAAAAAAATAGTGCAAACACATATGGGGTTGAGCAAAAATAGTTATTCGAGCGTTTATACCAAGAGATATCCACTCTTACCGAGATATAAACTAGCTTTAACTAAATTAAAACAAAAAACGCACTCGTTGAAAAGAGTTTAACTCGTTTTAAAAGAAAAAAAGTTATTAATTAACAACAACAAAAAATAATACAACTATGTAATAAACAAAGCAGGCAATATGATCAAGAAAAGAAACACTTCTTCATTATTCTCTCAGATAACTACAATACTGTACCTGGTTTTTTCAAATAAATTGACTAAAACATATCTAGTTAGCATGTACAAGAAACTTTCACATAACACATTGTCATACAATCCACTATAATGCAAAACCACCCTATCTAACGTACCTTTGACCCCTGTTGAATAACAACATCACTCACACTCAATTGTTTATTGCCTTTCGTTGAATTATTTTCATGAACATCAATCAATGTGCTATTCAATCCACCTTTCGAAATTAAAAACTCCATGGACGATGCTATCTGCCGGAAGCCTTACACCACGACGGCAACTTCTTTATGTAAAAACAACTCAACGTGATGGTCCTTGTGAGGGGACAATGACGCGATCGAGTCGTGAACAACACTTGAACCACGCTCATGAACGACAACACTAATGGCTGCAGCACATCGTAGAATCGAGGAGGCAACGACGCGGTGTATGAGTGGATGGAGAATGTCGACGCAGTGGATGAGTGCAAACAAGCACCGCGGGCGTGGAAACGGAAGGTGAAATAATGTAGCCATAATTGATGTTGTTGATGCGTTGTGTTATTACACAAGTCCTAATTTTGTAAAACCCATAATTAATGTCAATTATTCAAATTATAATTTAATAAAATAAATTAAAATTATTATAATTAATTGAGTTGTTCAATTCTTGGTTGGCTAAACACTTGGTTTCCTATATTTTCCAAAGTATACAACAGTAGAAGTTTTGGATCCTACGACAACATGACAGAGTTTAGCGACTTTATTGTATAGCTATCATAAGCAATCTATGGTTGTAAGTTAGAGAAACTAAGAAGAGTCCTATTGCTTAAAAACCGCTCCTACTTACATACTCCAATGTGGTTGCCAAAATTGATCCACTAAAAGAAAAATATTGAGTACCATCGGATTTACTATTAAATTTAGCGTCATTAGTTAACGGCAGATTTACTAGTAGATTTGACAATAAATTTTTCGGGCAACATATTTACCAGTGGATTTAGTTTTCTGACGGTAAATTTGCCGGTAATAGTTGGAGAAAAAAATTGCGCGATAATTACCGTCAAATTTAGGATTGGATATTTTCGACGGTAAACATAATCTCCTGGAATGCTGTGTTTTAATAACTCGCTAATTCGTTATTGCGGTAGATCCGACAGTAATTTTGACCGAAATTCAAAATGAGAAACTCTCTCCCTCATTTCGAATTATAGTCTCTCTCTCTTCACCCTCTCGTCTCTCAGCCTTTCTCTAACCCTCTGGTTTTTCCCATCTCTGGTAGCCTACTTCGGCAACCCCCTCTTTCCCCTCATTTTAAATTAGACTCTCTCTCCTCACTCTCTCGTTTCTCACTCTCTCTCTCTAACCCTCTCGTCTCTCCCATCTCTGGCAGCATCCCCCTCCTCTGGCAGCCCCCTTTCAGGCGAGCTTCGACGCAACATTGGCAGTGAGCATTCTGCACCAACATCATCAGAAGAAATAGTCGTAGTGAGTGTCCTGCATCCGCTTTCTATACCACCAAGAATGGCACCAACGTTACACTCATCAAGAGCACTCCTCGTCATTTCAAGTATTCGTTTTTCATTTTTGTTTTTTTGTTTCTAGGTTTTATTATTTTCTCTTTATATTGTATATTATTTTCTGTTGCTAGGGTGTTCCTGTTGACAATATTTTAATTAATAGGTTGGTTAAAGTTAGGGATCTTTGAACTTGGTTTTCACCTAATTCCTGTTGTTCTTGTCAGGGGTTCTTTATAAGTGTTTATTATAGATTGTGGAAGGTTTAGGGTTGAAATGTCAATGAAGAATAATCTACATGTCCTTCTTATGATAAAATGTCCTTATCTTTCATTATATGTTGATTAGATTTTGTTGGATAATAGCTAAGCAGTTCCTATAAATCAATATAAAATTGGATTTAGGAATTTGTAGTGAATGACAAATGCTCATGCTTTAGGATGTTTGTTGCAATTTGTTTTCTTTTATAAACTCAGCTAACAAACATTTATAATTTGTTAAGTGTACCACGAATTTGTACTTTATGCTATGTAAGTTTGGTTTCAAAATCAAATCAGATGAATACTGTGCTTTTTTTATACTATTGATGTAGGAACACCATGAGTATGTGATATACCTGAATGTCGTTATGCTTCTTATTAACTTCTTTGTTTGTTTTAACTTGCGAATATTCTTTGTTTGCCTTTATATGGGATAGGACTCATGATGCCATGAGCAGGAAGATCTTCGACTATCGAATGGTTAGGCGGCTTCAGCAGATATTGGAGGACGTACGCAGTGACGGACCCAGAAAATTTTAGGAGTGGGGGCAAAAATATATATATATTAAATAAATTTTGTTAAATATTATTAATTATACGGAGATATAAAAATTATAAAGAGTTAGGGAATACTTTTATTCTTAAAATACTATTCATTATATATAATTTATAAAAAAATATTTTTTTATTTCTAAAACTTAAAATTAAAATATTTTTATTAAACTATAGATAACTTATTATTCTAACTAATTTTTTTATACACATTAATAAAAAAAGACTGAATTAAGTCAATTAACTGGCATATTAACGCTTAATGATACATTAGTATTTATAATTTGAAATACTACAAAAATTAAATCTTTATATAAAAATTATGTTTATATAAAATAATAGAAATATAATTTATAATTTTTTATTTCTTTTTAAAATAATTAAATTTGTTATATATTTTTTAATTTAATTTTGATATAATATTAGATGAAAGATTTTATACATCTGTTTAGTTATATATTGTAATTAAAATATTTTTTATCATTATTTTTAAAAATAAAAAATATTTTAAATTGGTAAATTAATCAATTTATTATAAAATTTTATATGCAACATAGGTACATATAATAGAACAAAAGATAAAAAAATAAGTAATAAGGATGAATAGATCGAGAATAAAATAAAATATATAAAGTCACGAAAAAAATAAAATATTAAATTAATACCTAAACTATAATTGTTTGAATTAAAAATTATAATTAAAAATATAAAAAAGAGAAATAATAAAACTCAAAGATACATAGAGTCATGGAGAGCTATATAAAAAAATTGAAGAATTTAAAATTTATTTTTTGATGAAAAGAAGATGACCACTAAATAAGGAATAGAAAAAGAAGGTTGAAAATATAAAATAAGAAAAGGGTTTAAGAGAATAAAGGAGTAACGGTATAATAATTAAATTTAATTAGGTTAAATAATAATCAAAATGATAGAAAAATAAAAAAATAAATTTAAAACTTTAGCTAATTGAATTTATTTTATTTGTAGTGGGGTCATTTAAAATTTAAAGTGGGGGCATATTATATATAACTATATTTTTAAAACAAAAATTAATAACACTGTGGGGGCAAGTGCCCCCTCATTGCTGGGCTTGGGTCCGTCCCTGGACGTACGTGACAAACACGACCACCTCACTATTTGGCTTCACCCGGATATTTAAAAGGCACTATACGGCCATTAAGAGATTAATTAGGGGTTCAAGTGTCGCTGTCTCATGAACAAAGCTAACAGGCATCAATAGGTCTTCGAAGTATACCGATGGGTTAGCGACTTTCATGAAGACAAAGGCCAGTCTGCTATGTAACTTGTTTCATTTTGTTATTAAGTTTATGTTGTCTTTGAAACATAATGCCATTATTACTTGATTTAATATATTGTTTCAACATGTGTAGTCTAAGTTGTCAACGATAACGGAGACCTTCAAGTATACTCACATATTGAAGGAGAAAAAAGAGAGATTTACTGATCATCAGTCTGTAGATCAATATGTGAGTAAATATCATGTGATATAAAGTTTTCAATTAACTACAGTCCTAAACATAACATGTGTTACACAGGAGTCCGATCCCACACGTAGAAATTGGAGGCTGCAACCTAGTAATCTCAGCATACTAGAGACAATAGCAACAATTCTGCTGCATCAAAGTCGATCTTGACATGGTTTGGCGCGATGCTACATCTGAGTCATACAAAAATTACGTCTATGGGCTAGGATCACTCTACATCGACAAGCTCTGCACATCCACATTGAGACCTTTCTTTGCCTTTGCCACTAGTCGGTCTGTCGATCTTGAAGACGATGTTGATTTGAGGGAGCAGGTGCTGGAGCTCATTCGAAGCCTTCACCAATAGGCTCAGCAGCTGCAACACACTGAGGAGACGTATCAAGAGATCCTCACACGCGTGTCAGACAAAAATTCCCTCAAGATAGAGTGGATGTGGGAGTTGGAGCAGCTTCAGTGAATGGAGCAATAAATGACGGTGTACCAAAATTAGATGCATGCCAATGGCAGTGGCGTTGCTGGTGGCAGTGGCATTGTTGGAGGGTGACGAGTGGATAATTTATACGCTTTTTGACATTATTTTTAGGTAGTTTTTAGTGGGATCTAGCTACTTTTTGGGATGTTTTTATTAGTTTTTATGCAAAATTTACATTTCTGGACTTTACTATGAGTTTGTGTGTTTTTCTGTGGTTTCAGGTATTTTCTGGCTGAAATTGAGGGATCTGAACAAAAATCTGATTCAGAGGCTCACAAAGAACTGCATATGCTGTTGGATTCTGACCTTCCTGCACTCGAAGTGAATTTTCTGGAGCAATAGAACTCCAAATGGTGCTCTCTCAATTGCGTTGGAAAGTAGACATCCAGGGCTTTTCAGCAATATATAATAGTTTATACTTTGCGCAAGTTTTGATGACGTAAAATGGCGTCAAAACACCAGCTCTCTGCCCTTTTTTGGCGTCAAAACGCCAGAATTGGCATAAAAGTTGGAGTTAAACGCCCAAACTGGCACCAAAGCTAGTGTTTAACTTCAAGGAAGACCTCTACATGTGTAAATCTCAATGCTCAGCCCAAGCACACACCAAGTGGGCCCAGAAGTGGATTTCTGCATCATTTACCTATTTCTATAAACCCTAGTAGCTAGTTTCATTATAAATAGGACCTTTTAATATTGCATTTTCATCTTGGAATCTTGGGACCATTGTTCACAATTTGGGAAGCTGGCCATTCGGCCATGCCTACCCTATTTTCACTTATGTATTTTCAACGGTGGTGTTCCTCGAGTGTTAATGCAATTACTACTGTTTTCTATTCAATTCATGCTTATTCTTATTCTAAGATATTTGCTTGCACTTCAACCTGATGAATGTGATGATCCGTGACACTCATCATCATTCTCACCTATGAACGCGTGACTGACAACCACTTCCGTTCTACTTAAGATTGAGCGTGTATCTTTTAGCCTCCATTCTGAGAGATCAAAGTCTTCGTGGTATAAGCTAGAATTATTGGCGGCCATTCTTGAGATCCGAAAAGTTTAAACCTTATCTGTGGTATTCCAAGTAGAATATGGGAAGGGATGACTGTGATGAGCTTCAAACTCGTGAGTGTTGGGCGTAGTGACAGACACAAAAGGATCACTGGATTCTATTCCAACATGATCGAGAACCGACAGATGATTAGCCGTGTGGTGATAGTGCATTTTGGACCATTTTCACTGAGAGGATGGGAGGTAGCCATTGACAACGGTAATGCCCGAACATATAGCTTGCCATGGAAAGAAGTATGAAGGATTGGATGAAGACAGTAGGAAAGCAGAGATTCAACAGGAACAAAGCATCTCTATGCACTTATCTGAAATTCTTACCAATGAATTACATAAATATCTCTATCTTTACTTTATGTTTTATATATCTTTTTAATTATTAAAACTCCATAACCATTTGAATCCGCCTGACTGATATTTACAAGGTGACCATAGCTTGTTTCAAGTCGACAATCTCCGTAGGATCGACCCTTACTCACGTAAGGTTTATTATGTGGACGACCCAGTGCACTTGCTGGTTAGTTGTGCGAAGTTGTGAAAAAGAGTAAGATTACAATTGTGCGTACAAGTTGTTGACGCCATTGTGTATCACAATTTTGTGCACCAAGTTTTTGGTGCCGTTGCCGGGGATTGTTCGAGTTTGGACAACTGACGGTTCATCTTGTTGCTCAGATTAGGTAATTTTCTTTTTATTTTAATCATTATTTTATTTTCAAAAAGTTTTCAAAAATCTTTCAAAAATTTTTCTTCTTTTTCGTTTTTCCAAAATTATTTTCGAAAAAACCCGAAAAATCATAAAATCATAAAAAATCAAAAATATTTCATGGTTCTTGTTTGAATCTAGGGCCAAATTTTAAGTTTGGTGTCAATTGCATGATTTTAATTGTCTTGCAATTTTTGAAACGCATACATTATGTTCTTGATGATCTTCAAGTCGTTCTTGATGAATTGCCTTGTTTGATCTTCATGATTTATTGATTTGTACTGCATGATGTTCTACATATGCATTCTTGCATTCATATCGCCCAAACATGAGAAAGTTCTAAGTTTGGTGTCCTCCATGTTTTCTTTCATTAAGAAAACTGAGTTCTTGATGTTCATTTTGGTCTTCAAGATTTTTCTTGGTGTTCATCTTGACGCTCATAATGTTGTTGCATATATCTTGTGTTTTGATCCAAGAATTATATGTTTCGACTCATTTTGTTGTTTTTCAAAATTGAAAACATATCTTCTTGAATAAAGGATTTAGCAAAATGAAGATCCAAGAACATAAAGCAGAGGAATTACAGAGAAAAAGCTGGGCGTTCAAAATGCCTAGTGAAGAAGGAAAACTGGCATTTAAACGCCAGCCAGGTACCCTGGCTGGCGTTTAAACGCACAAACCATGCAGCAATTGGGCGTTAAACGCCTAAAACATGCAGCTCCTGGGCGTTTAACGCCAGGATGACACAAGGAGAGGAATTTTGTTTTCAAATCAAATCTTTTTCAAATCTTCATATTTTTTTAAATCAAATCTTTTTCAAACCAAATATTTTCAATCATATCTTTTTCAAAATCATATCTTTTCAAACATATCTTTTTTCAAAAAATCAAATCTTTTTAATTTTCTTTTCAAATTTTTTTCAAAATAAATTTCAATCATATCTTTTCAAACATATCTTTTTCAAATCATATCTTTTTCAAAGTCAATTTCAAAATCTTTTCTAACTTCTTATCTTTTCAAAATTGATTTTCAAATCTTTTTCAACTAACTAATTGACTTTTTGTTTGTTTTACTATTTCTTATCTTTTTCAAAACAAGAACCAATTTTTCAAAAATTTATTTTAAATTTTATCCTTTTTATTTTTGAAAATTCTTCCCCCCTCTCTTATCTTTTTCTATTTAAACACTAACATTCCTCCTCCATTATCAATTCGAACTCCATCTCTCTTGTGTGTTCGAATTCTTACCTCATTCTTCTATTCTTATTTTCCTCTGACATCTCAAGGAATCTCTATACTGTGACATAGAGGATTCCATATTTTCATTGTTTTCTTCTCTTTCATATGAACGGGAACAAAGATAAAGGCATACTTGTTGAAGCTGATCCTGAACCTGAAAGGACTCTGAAGAGGAGGCTAAGAGCAGCTAAAGCACAAAACTTTGAAGAGGACCTCACTGAAATTTTTGAAAAGAAGCAGCAAAAGAAACAATTATGGCCGAACCAAACAACAATGCAAGGAAGATGCTTGGTGATTTTACTACACCAACTTCCAACTTTTATGGAAGAAGCATCTCAATCTCTGCCATAGGAGCAAACAATTTTTGAGCTAAAACGTCAATTAGTTTCTCTACTGCAACAGAACTGCAAGTTTCATGGACTTCCATCAGAAGACCCTTATCAGTTCTTAACTGAGTTCTTGCAGATCTGTGATATTGTTAAGACCAATGGAGTTAATCCTGAAGTCTACAAACTCATGCTTTTCCCTTTTGCTTTAAGAGACAGAGCTAGAACATGGTTGGACCCACAACCTAGAGATAGCCTGGACTCTTGGGATAAGTTGGTCACGGCTTTCTTAGCCAAGTTCTTTCCTCCTCAAAAGCTGAGCAAGCTTAGAGTGGATGCTCAAACCTTTAGACAGAAAGAAGGTGAATCCCTCTATGAAGCTTGAAAAATATATAAGCAACTGACCAAAAAGTGTCCTTCTGACATGTTTTCAGAATAGACCACATTAGATATATTCTATGATGGTCTGTCTGAATTTTCCAAGATGTCACTGGACCACTCTACAGGTGGATCCATTCACCTAAAGAAAATACATGCAGAAGCTCAGGAACTTATTGAAATGGTTGCAAATAGCCAGTTCATGTATACCTCTGAGAGGAATCCTGTGAGTAATGGGACGCCTCAAAAGAGAGGAGTTCTTGAAATTGATGCTCTGAATGCCATACTGGCTCAGAACAAAATATTGACAAAACAAGTCAATATGATCTCTCAGAGTCTGAATGGATTGCAAAATGTATCCAACAGTACTAAAGAAGCATCTTCTGAAGAAGAAGCTTATGATCCTGAGAACCCTGCAATGGCAGATGTGAATTACATGGGTGAAGCCCTTGGCAACACCTATAATCCTTCATGGAAAAATCATCCAAATTTTTCATGGAAGGATCAACAGAAGCAAGGCTTCAATAATAACAATGGTGGAAGAAACAGGTTTAGCAATAGCAAACATTTTCCATCATCATCTCAGCAACAGACAGAGCATTCTGAGTAGAATCTTTCTAACTTAGCAAACATTGTCTCTGATCTATCTAAGACCACTCTTAGTTTCATGACTGAAACAAGATCCTCCATTAGAAATTTGGAGGTACAAGTGGGCCAACTGAGTAAAAGGGTTACTGAAACTCCTCCTAGCACTCTCCCAAGCAATACAAAAGAGAATCCCAAAGGAGAGTACAAGGTCATTGATATAATCAACATGGCCAAAACCTTAGAGGAGGAGGAGGACGTGAATCCCAATGAAGAAGACCTCAGAGAACGTCCAAAGATCAATAAGGAATACCCTAATAAGGAACCAAAGGAATCTGAGGCTCATACAAAGACCATAGAGATTTTCTTGGACCTCCTTTTACCATTCATGAGCTCTGATAACTATTCATCTTCTGAAGAGGATGAAGACATTGTTGAAGGGAAAGTTGCCCAATATTTAGAAGCAATCATGAAGCTGAATGCCAAGCTATTTGGTAATGAGACTTGGGAGGAAGAGCCTCCCTTGCTCACCAATGAACTGAATACATTGGCTCAGCAAAATTTACCTCAAAAGAAATAGGATCCTGGTAAATTCTTAATACCATGTACCATAGGCACCATGACCTTTGAAAAAGCTCTGTGTAACCTGGGGTCAGGGATAAACATGATGCCACTCTCTATAATAGAGAAACTGAGAATCTATGAGGTACAGGCTGCCAAATTCTCATTGGAGATGGCAGATAAATCTATGAAAAAGGCTTATGGACTAGTAGAGGACGTGCTAGTGAATGTTGAAGGCCTTTACTTCCCTGCTGGTTTCATAATCCTAGACACTAGGAGGGATGAGGATGAATTCATCGTCCTTGGAAGACCCTTCCTAGCCACAGCAAGAGTTGTGATTGATGTTGACAGAGAAGAGTTGATCCTTCATGTGAATGAAGAATGCCTTATTGTAAAAACTCAAGGTTCTCCATCTGTAACCATGGAGAGTAAGCATGAAGAGCTTCTCCCAATACAGAGTCAAACAGAGCCCCCACATTCAAACTCTAAGTTTGGTGTTGGGAGGCCACAACTAAACTCTAAGTTTGGTGTTGAGATATCTCAACCATACTCTGATCATCTGTGAGGCTCCATGAGAGCTCATTGTCAAGCTATTGACATTAAAGAAGCGCTTATTGGGAGGCAACCCAATTTTATTTTAATTTTATCTATATTATTTTGTTTTCTTTTAGGTTGATGATCATGTGAAGTCACAAAAAAAATTACAAAAATAAAGAAGAAAATAAAAAATAGCATTGAAAACAGCACACCCTGGAGGAAGGACTTACTGGCGTGTAAACGCCAGTAAGGGTAGCGAAATGGGCGTTTAAACGCCCAATCTGGCACCTTTTTGGGCATTTAAACGCCAGAATAGGGCACCAGACTGGCGTTTAAATGCTAAAATAGGGCAACAAACTGGCGTTTAAACGCCATAATAGGAAGGAAAGCTGGCGTTTAAACGCTAGAACAGGGCAGCAAACTGGCGTTTAAACACCAGAATTGCACTCTAAGGCGTTGTAAACACCCAATTGGAGCAGGGATGAAGGATTTCTTGACCCTTCAGGATTTGTCAACCACACAGGATCCCCACCAACCTCAACTCACTCTTTCTCCTCTTCACACCTTTCTACAACACTCTTCCCCAAATACCTTTCACCAATCACCTCCATATCTCTTCCCCAAATACCCTTCACCAATCACTTCCTTAACTCTTCCCCAAATACCCCACCCACCTTCAAAATTCAAAACCATTTCCCTCCCAAACCCACCCAAACCATTCGGCCACTCTCCCTATAAATACCCTCACTCACCCCTTCATTTTCACACATCACAAACATCTTCTTCCCCTCTTGGCCGAACCCTATACACCCTCCATCTCCTCCATTTTCTTCTTCTTCTACATCTTTCCTTCTTCTTTTGCTTGAGGACGAGCAAATATTTTAAGTTTGGTGTCGTAAAAGCATTGCTTTTTATTTTTTCATAACCATTTATGGAACCTAAGGCCAGAGAAACCTCTGAAAAGAGGAAAGGGAAGGCAATTGCTTCCACCTCTGAGTCATGGGAGATGGAGAGATTCATCTCACAAGCCCATCACTAAAAAGGGGATGGAGAAAACTAGAGAGCTCATCCATGGCACTCAACAAGAGCATGAAGAATTCCCTCATCAAGAAATCCTTGAGGTACCTCAGGGGATATATTTTTCTCCATACAACTATTGGGGGCAACTAAGGATAGGAGCACCAAAATCACTAGGTATGGAGCAGCGAAGGCAAGGAAGAGACATAAAGGAGCTCAAGAGCACCATTGGTTCTTCAAGAGGAGGAAGACGCCACCCTCACTAAGGTGGACTCATTCCTTAATCTACTTGTCTATTTATTTTTTCTGTTTTTCGGCTTTATGCTGTAGGTTCTATCTATGTTTGTGTCTTCACTACATGATCATTAGTGTCTAGTGTCTATGTCTTAAAGCTATGAATAACTCCATGAATCCTTTGCCTCTCTTAAATGAAAAATGTGGTTAATTAAAAAATAACAAGAAGTACTTGGATTTCAAATTTATCTTGAAACTAGTTTAATTATTTTGATGTGGTGGCAATACTTTTTGTTCTCTGAATGAATGCTTGAACAGTGCATATTTTTTATCTTGTTGTTTATGAATGTTAAAGTTGTTGGCTCTTGAAAGAATGATGAACAAAGAGAAATATTATTGATAATCTAAAAAACCATGAAATTGGTTCTTGAAGCAAGAAAAAGCAGTGAAAAAAATTGGCAAAAAAAAAAAAGAAAAGAAAAAGCAAGCAGAAAAAGCCAATAGCCCTTTAAACCAAAAGGCAAGGGTAAAAAGGATCCAATGCTTTGAGCATTAATGGATAGGAGGGCCTAAAGGAATAAAATCCAGGCCTAAGTGGCTAAATCAAGCTGTCCCTAACCATGTGCTTGTGTCATGAAGGTTCAAGTAAAAAGCTTGAGACTGAGTGGTTAAAGTCGTGATCCAAAGCAAAAGAGTGTGCTTAAGAACTCTGGACACCTCTGACTGGGGACTTTAGCAAAGCTGAGTCACAATCTGAAAAGGTTCACCCAGTTATGTGTCTGTGGCATTTATGTATCCGGTGGTAATACTGGAAAACAAAGTGCTTAGGGTCACGGCCAAGACTCATAAAGTAGCTGTGTTCAAGAATCAACGTACTGAACTAGGAGAATCAATAACACTATCTAAAATTCTAAGTTCCTATAGATGCCAATCATTCTGAATTTCAAAGGAAAAACTGAGATGCCAAAACCGTTCAGAAGCAAAAGGCTACAAGCCCCGCTCATCTAATTAGAACTAAGTTTCATTGATACTGTGTGATTCATTGAATATTCTCTTCTTTTTATCCTATTTTATTTTTAGTTGCTTGGGGACAAGCAAAAATTTAAGTTTGGTTTTGTGATGAGCGGATAATTTATACGCTTTTTGGCATTGTTTTTAGGTAGTTTTTAGTGAGATCTAGCTACTTTTTGGGATCTTTTTATTAGTTTTTATGCAAAATTCACATTTCTAGACTTTACTATGAGTTTGTGTGTGTTTTCTGTGATTTCAGGTATTTTCTGGCTGAAATTGAGGGACCTGAGCAAAAATCTGATTCAGAGGCTGACAAAGGACTACAAATGCTGTTGGATTCTGACTTCTTTGCACTCGAAGTAGATTTTCTGGAGCTACAGAACTCCAAATGGCGCGCTCTTAATTGCGTTGGAAAGTATACATCCAGGGCTTTCCAGCAATATATAATAGTTTATACTTTGTGCGAGTTTTGACGACTTAAATTGGCGTCAAAACGCCAGCTCTCTGCCCTTTTCTGGCGTCAAAACGCCAGAACTGGCATAAAAGTTGTGGGTCAAACGTCCAAACTGGAACCAAAGCTGGTGTTTAACTCCAAGGAAGACCTCTACACATGTAAAGCTCAATGCTCAGCCCAAGCACACACCAAGTGGGCCCGGAAGTGGATTTCTGCATCATTTACCTATTTCTGTAAATCTTAGTAGCTAGTTTCATTATAAATAGGACCTTTTACTATTGTATTTTCATCTTGGAATCTTGGGACCATTGTTCACATTTTAGGAGGCTGGTCATTCGGCCATGCCTACCCTATTTTCACTTATGTATTTTCTACGGTGGAGTTTCTACACACTATAAATTAAGGGTGTGGAGCTCTGCTGTTCCTCGAGTGTTAATGCAATTACTACTGTTTTCTATTCAATTCATGCTTATTCTTATTCTAAGATATTCGCTTGCACTTCAACCTGATGAATGTGATGATCCGTGACACTCATCATCATTCTCACCTTTGAACGCGTGACTGACAACCACTTCTGTTCTACTTAAGATTGAGTGTGTATCTCTTAGCCTCCATTCCGAAAGATCGGAGTCTTTGTGGTATAAGCTAGAATTATTGGCGGCCATTCTTGAGATCCGGAAAGTCTAAACCTTGTCTGTGGTATTCCGAGTAGGATCTGGAAAGGGATGACTGTGACGAGCTTCAAACTCGCGAGTGTTGGGCGTAGTGACAAACGCAAAAGGACCACTGGATTCTATTCCAACATGATCGAGAACCGATAGATGATTAGCCGTGCGGTGACAGCGCATTTGGACCATTTTCACTGAGAGGACGGGAGGTAGCCATTGACAACAGTGATGCCCGAACATACAGCTTGCCATGGAAAGGAGTATGAAGGATTTGATGAAGGCAGTAGAAAAGCAGAGATTCAACATGAATAAAGCATCTCTATGCACTTATCTGAAATTCTCACCAATGAATTACATAAGTATCTTTATCTTTACTTTATGTTTTATTTATCTTTTTAATTATTAAAACTCCATAACCATTTGAATTCGCTTGACTGAGATTTACAAGGTGACCATAGTTTGCTTCAAGCCGACAATCTCCGTGGGATCGACCCTTACTCACGTAAGGTTTATTACTTGGGCGACCCAATGCACTTGCTGGTTAGTTGTGCGAAGTTGTGAAAAAGAGTGAGATTACAATTGTGCGTACAGGTTGTTGGCGCCATTGTGTATCAGAATTTCGTGCACCGATGATAATTAGGCAGAAAAGAAAATAGTGGAGCGCCAAAATTACCGGCGAAAATTTTCCATCGGTAATTAAATAATTTTTAGGCATAGAATTCGTCGCAGAATCTGACAGTAATTAATTATCGACGGGAATTATACCGTCGGATTGGTTCCGACAAAATATCCTGCAATAAATCCGATGGTACTAACCATTTTTTTATAATGATCGATATTACAATTGTAGATGCCTAACTTAAGAAGCTATAGCTACTAGAACTATAGGACTTGTAAGGTCCAATCATCTCACAATTATAACAACTTAGTCCACAGTTTATAAAGCAGGTGATGCACCACTGTTTTTTTAACCAACTTAGGTTAGTCTAGTGGTTAGCTTATTAGGCCGCTTAAACAAATGTCGATAGTTTGAATTCCGTTTTATGCATATAGCAATCCATTAGCCAACGACGAATCTTCAAACAAAGCTTCGATCTGCGATATATTAGTCCTTGATGTGTCGCGTGCTGAGGAATACAGTGAAAAAAACTATTTTTTATTTTTTTATTAGATAACTGAATTTCATTATACAAAATAAACAAGTACAAGAGTGAAAAGACAGTAGGTTCAACATTACAACTGATCCGTCATCTTATAATTCGGTCTTTATTTTGCATTAGGAGTTATAACTCGACGTTAACTATCATTCATTCTTTGCTTGTAATCGACACCTTCATTACCATCATTTCCATCTTATGACCGAACGGTCATAACATGAATATCATTCATCAAATTTATGCCTAGGACACTAATTTCTATATCTCAGCAGACAATGTATGATAAGTTCTATATCATCATGTCTTACATTCTATATTCATTGAATTATTATAAATAAAATACATGATAAGTTATATTTCATGTCTTACATTCTATATTCATAGAATTATTATAATACATAACACATGATAACTTCTATTTCATGTCTTACATTCTATATTCATAGAAATATTCTTATACCTCTTTAAACACTTGTTGACTTGAGCGTTGGAGTGTCTTTTGCAGGTATTCACCCCTTGTTCTCTCTTTGCCGACGTATACCTCATCTTGACGGAGAGTTTACAAGTACTCACTAGCGAACGAGTTATACATCGGCCAACCTCAACAAGAACAACAACAAATTATTTTTTTTATAGTTTCCAGCATTACATTAGGTTTTTTTTTTTTGGACGGGAGCAGTACAACAGTGATTTTTTGGATCGGGGCATTACAACGGTTTTAATTTCCCCAATAAATAATAATATCATTGGACCCAACAAAACCACGGGCTCACCACTCGTAAAGATCCAAGCCCAGCTCCCATGTCAATATACTAGAGCTATTTTCGGCTCAAAATATGGTGCTCCATGTTTGTTACTTTTCAATTACAACAACAAAAATGTAATAAATAAAATTTACAGAGTAACATTTTTAGAATTTTACTAATTTTTGTCCTAAAAATATAGGTTAAATATATCATAAAAATAAATATAAAAAATTAATTTTTTTACATTTTTAATATATTAAATATATTAAAATTTTTATTATTATATTTTTAAAACGTGTTCTTATAACACAAGTTAATTATATTCAAAATATTTAAACAAATTAACATTTTAATATAAGTTCTCAAAAAAAAAAAAAAAAAGAACTAAGTGTGTTTTTGGTCGTCTTAATTATTAATAAATGTAATTAATAAATTGATAAGGTCTATAATTAATATAAATATAAATGGCCAGTTTTCATTAAGAAATAGAACTGATTAATTTTGCGCCTGTGGAAAGAGAAGAGAAGAGAACTCGGTCGAAGAGGGTATTATTTTCCGCAGCCATGGCTTCCAACACCGCTCTCAGATCCGCAGCAAAGCTTATTCGCTCCTCTCAATCATTCATCTCTAAATCACCATCTGGTAATTCCTCTCTTACCGGTTTTTTCTCTTTATTTTCAATTTTTTTCTACCAAATTAATATTCTTTATTTTTATTTTATGTAAAAAGGGGGAAATTTGCAAAGTGGCGTGGTCATATTTGAAATGGATCCATCGTTATGAAACACTGAATTTCCAGTTGGTATTAGGGTTGAGTTAGCTCGATGTGAATCATGTGCTTGAGCTTTAGGAAAATTAGAGAAAACAAAAAAGGGTTCCTTTTGTTTAACCTATTTTCTGATGTGGAGTTTGTTCTTCGAGTTAGATGATGAATTAGTTGGAATTTGGGGCCTGTGTGGTTTCTGTTTTAGATTGTCGCGTTTACTTTTTTATTTTTTTCCTTCAGATTTTTGTTCCAGGAAACAGTTGAAAGTAAAAGGGAAACAGTGAAATTAAATCATGAAAACTGGAACGCATTAATGGTTTTTTCAGTCATTTATCTATGATTCTGTGTTTTGGTTATAGCTCTGAATTGTTTGATATTCTGGAAAGGTCTGAATTTTTAGGGTTGACATTTTGTTTGTGTGATGTTTATGGCATGTCAAATACATCTATGGTCTTTAGAGTAGTTTGGTTAGTGTTTATGGACAGCAGCCATGCTCCGTGTATGTCAAAACTTAAAACTCAGCCACCTTATAGAATATATATTGAAATACAAAATATAGAACGTGAGTATCTATAAACAATATATATTGGTTGATTTGGTGACTAATTTTTATGTGCATATAACATTTATTCATGGATATGGTAGGATACAAATATGTTTGGTTGAACTAAGACAGAATCAAGAGAGACTCAATGGGACTAAAATACACTGTCTTAGTTGCATCTCAGAAGGAAGGCCACTAGTGTCTTTGTCTCGTCCTATCCCACCATGTCTATGTAGCCTAAAGTGCTTTATGTTTCTTGTTTCTTGGATCATTTGCTAACCGCATCCTCATTTTGCTTATGAGGGATTTCAATCGTCTAAAGTCAGGGTAGTAGTTATAGATGTTTCAAGTATGATTAGATCCTCACTTTAGAGGGTCCAAATCCAATTATGAGGCTGCAAACTGAGGACTTACTTTTCCCCCTTCTTTTTCATATGTTCCAAGATAGATTTTACTTGTTTTGTAAAAAACTGCTGTTGACAATAAAGTAGGCTTTTTGTCTTTGGATTTAGTTAGCAAAATCTGCTTTTTAAAATGGCAGAGAATGAAAGGAAATATTATTCAACAAAGGATTGAATGATACTGTTCACAAACCTTTTGGGAAAGACAGTTTTCACAATTTAACCTCATGTCATTGCACTGTGGCAGGTAGCCGAGGTTTCCATTCTACTGGCATCAAGAGAGGCGGTCATGGCCATGATGAGCCATACTACATGCACGCAAAGCACATGTACAACTTGGACAGGATGACCAATCAGGGATTGAAAATGTCCCTTGCAGTGTTCACCGGCTTCAGCATTGGTGTCGCGGTTCCTGTCTATGCAGTCATTTTCCAGCAAAAGAAGACAGCATCAGGATAGGTCCTCATTGTAAGATGAGATTGCATAGCATATAAGAACAGTTGGGGGGTCCTGAACTGTCTTGGGTTGCTAGGTTATTGCTTTATTGCTTTGACATTTGTTTCCGTCGAAAATTCAAACGGAAAACCAAATTTTCCATTACTGGAGTAATAATTAGTTAACGGTTCTCTGGTTGTATGCTGTGATGTTATAAGACTTACTGCTTGAACAACACATTAATGTCTTTACATGGTCTTTGTCACCTTATTTCATTTTTTTATTATATAGCTTGATTAAATTTAACACAATATTAGGTTTGCCATTTTTTTTAAAGTGTTAGACAAAAGTTTCTTTAACCCAAAAATAAAGCTATTAGGATTGCATTGGAAATCAAGGGTGCAACTCCAAATAGTTTATACAATGCAAGTAGTTTTAAACCATTTTTGTTTCCTGTATTTAGTGACATTAAAATATGAATTTATAATTTCATACAAAATATTCAAATTCAGTCTACTAGGGCTATGTGAGGTGGATTACATACAAACTATAGAAATAAAATCTAAAGTAAAAGCCCCTCTGCCTCCAAGGCAAAGCATATGATTCAAATGGGTTTCTACAAAACAGTTTAATGAGGTAAACTAACATGCCAAGTTGCCAACTTTGTTATGCATAAAAACATCAAAGTGTCTATCATTCAATTGTGTTCAACAACAATCATGTATAAAGTATGTTGTGGATGACTCTTCCAAGAAAACATAACAAAATTACATTTTTTTTTGTCAAATTAACGTGAACTTGTTTTCTCTAAATTTGTATCATCCCAAAGTAGCAGCCTAAAGCAACGTAAACCAAACTGAGAATATTTGGTGGGAAATTCACAACTCCATTTGAAACAGGTGTGTTCTTCTTTGATGAAGGAGACTGTTGAAATGTAGTTGCAGGGTTTTGGTCAGATCCGGCCACAGCATTAGGTGCCATAGCCGGTGAAAGCGTCGTGTCATCACCATGTATATGAATATGGAGCTTCATCCCTCCAAGGCAATACAACCTGTTTCCGCTCACAAAGTATCTATCCCCAGCTCGTGTCAATGGCACCGAAGTGTTTCCATTTCCATAACTCGCCAACACATCGGTTGTGTCACATGTATCATAGTTCTTTTTTGTAACTTCGTCTACACTATTGGATGATGAATACTGAAAAACTGCAAAATCAAATCAAAATATACCCGGATAAGTTAAAATTTATAAATTCTGTGAATAAAATTTGATTCTTAGTTATATGTTTATTGCTCTTAATATTTCAATTTTTATTGAATTCCAGCCCCTCAAAATTGATATGACAAATTTAGTACAACTGCTAACATAAACAATAATTCATTTCAGAAGTTACTGTATCAAAAATGAGCCATATAGAAAATGAACATTAATTAAGTACTTACCAAGAGAATCACCAACTTTGAAATTCTTATCAGCAACCCAAGTTTCAAGATTAGTGCTAATGTCCCAGCCAGAGGTATCTCCAACAGTGTAGGTGGTGGCTGAGCATGACACCACCACAAAAGCAAAGAGAAGAAAACATGACAGGACCACCTTTGCCATGTTGATCATAAAGTTAATTATTAAGCTGAAAAAAATGGAACTAATAAGTTTTATTGGGCGGGTCCATATAACATAAGATATATATAACTACTTGGAAGTTTGCTCATTTTTCAGATGACCTAACTCCCAAAAAATTAATAAATTTGCAAGAAATAATAAATGATACTTGGTAATTGGTATGTGAATTTTATCAAGATGGTTGAGTGATTCATTGGTCACGTTAGCTGGCCAGTGGTTAAACCATATTGCACTGCAAATAAGGCTTTTAAGTAGGTTTGACTTTGAAGGTTTAATTATCTAGTTCAAGAAGTAACTGTTCTTCATCCTTTTTTTTAATCTAATATAAACATGATATTCTTCAATTCCACAACGAAGAAGAAAAGAAAAGAAATCTAAGTAAAAGGAACTAGGTCTAGTGGAAGATTCCGACTTCCGAGTCAAAATTTCAAATATAGTAATTGAAAAGAGTGCTCACGTTTTGTGTGTGTCTTTATATATAGGAAATTTAAGAATATAAATAAAAAAATAAAACAAAAAAGTCTTATGGACAAAAAAAATTAACTATTAAATTAGCTATTATATATTTATGTATATTTATTACATATTAATTTACATATTTTTCTAACTAGATAATCAACTATTAGAATAATCAAACCTATCATAGGAGAATAATTAAATCGGTAATAAACGAATAACTAACCTTGTTTAGTATTATAATAGAAAAACTTATGAGATGTCAATTATATATTTCTATATGCGATGGTTGATTAAATTGTTTATATATACGTATTTGATCTTGTCTCAGGTTTTTGCATTTTTTTTATTTATTTTACTTTTTCACTCCTATAATTTGAACCCAAAATTATTGATTATGAAACTAAAGAACTTGTGATTTTGACGAACGCATAGTATTTTTTATTTCCCAGAATATTATTTAAAAGAAATTATTTTCAACCACTTTAACTGAAGCCATCAAGTGGAATGAGAATGACCACCCTAAAGCATGGACTATAAAAATCCCACATATTTAGTATTAATTGTTAGAGCTTTATGATTAGTGTGAAGAAATTATTTACTCAAAAATTTAAACTAATAAAAAGAGAAATATATGAATGTTTATACTTCTAATAATTAGTAAATTAGTTAAGAGGAATGCTAAGGGGCCAGTAATTTTAGTGTTTTGTAACCATCAATTGGCCATTAATAATATTTTTAATGGTGTGAGATTACATCTAATGGTAGGAGATCACTCACTTTTGTTTTGTGGTTAAGTGCTGGCCAAAAAACACAAAAGTTGCTGGCCTCCTAGACTTTTCCATTAGGTAAATGTAAGACTATTGCCATTCACCATTTTGGACCATCACCAATTGCTTCTAAGTTCTAACAGAGAATAATACAAGGTGGGAAATAGTTAAAAATTTGAGCTTAGAATTGCCTTGTAGATTTGTAGAAGTACTTGCACTTCAATTTTTAACTGAAGCATATAATTTACTTAAAGTTTTTTAGATGAATGGAAAGTTTATCAGCTGCAAAATCTTTTGTGGAAATGTCATCTGGGTTGACAATAGGTAAGAAGCCCGTTTGAGTACCATCGCTGCCATTTTCAATTTCTCCTTCAAGACTCATTCCTTCAATGCTTCTTCCTCCTATCATTCCCACATCTATATATAAAACAAGAAAAGAAGAGAAAAGAAAAAAGGAAAAAAGATGGAGCTTAAAATAGTGATGTTATAGAATTCAAAGTGAGAAAGTTAACAATACATCACCTTTTTTTTCCTTATATTAGTGCATGTCTATTTCTTCATTAATCTCATAAGCATGGTGAGATCAAGAATTTCTTCCAAGTGTTATCAAGGTTGATTTGGTAAAATTTCAATTTTCATAAGTAATTTATAAAATTTTGAATGATAGTTTTTGTAAAAAGTATAAGATTTATATTTAGTAAATCAAACTGAAAATAATTTTTATAAATGCATATAATTATTGTGTTTGATAAAATAATTTTTAAAATTTAAAATAACCATAATAAACAAAACTAGAGGAAGAATTTTGATTGTGAATAAAAAATTTAACCCAATAATTAGTTAAGAATAAATCTAAATATTTATTAATATACAAGTTAATTTTTTTTATTTTGATAAACACAAATTAATTTTAAAAGATAATTGTTGAAGTACTTTCAAAAGAAGTTCTAATATTTTAAAACTATAAACACAGACACAAGACGAACTATTTGTATTTTTTAAAAATACAAACACATTTTTAATAAACTTTATCAAATCAGACCTAAGAATATAAATTACTAAATAATTCATAATTAGTGAATGCAGAAGTAAACTATGATGATCTATGATTCCATGCAAGTTAGGTTCAAAATTAGATTTATAGATGCCGCATATCATAACTGTAACATGTTGTAACAGACTCAAATTCAGATTACAAAGACAAAACAGTGAAGAAACAAAAGAGAAGGAACACGATACACATGACAATAGTCACTTAAGACTCATTATAGAAACTAATTATATTCAAAGAAGTAAATCTCCGAGGAATGGATGATGTGGAATGTGTTCTGCACCTGGGTTTGAGAAGAGCCAAAGAGCGAGGGCACAAACAAGGAGGACAAAAGGGATAACATGAACTGCATTCTCTGCGAACTTGACACGTGCCTTCTCCTTCTTTGCCAACTCAGCAATGGGATCATACGTTGGCAAAGTGGTGGTGTCAAAAACAGAGTATGATCTGTGCCCTGGAGACAGAGTTATTGCTGAATGCTTGAAGTAATCATCAGAGAACCTGTTCCAGCTTGCAGACCTGTGCATCTTCACTTATGTTCTTGTTTTCTTTTTGTTTTCTTTGATGAGAAGGAAAATGGGAGTGGATTTTGACGGTGATTTAAGAGAAGGAAAAAAGAAGATCATGTGTCTTGTGCATCAAATAAATCACTAAGAAGCTGAGTCAAAGCTAATCCCAAAAATAAAGCCGAATTCATTGTGTTCCTCTTACCAATTCAGACAACTCTACATAGTTTTAGGGGCAATTTAGACCATCAAATAAATTATAGTCCATACAACAAATAAAAAGAAGGTTATTTTCGGATCTCTTTACACAAATGCACATAAACGGCTATAGTATTATGGTTTATACGAAGATATAAATAATGCATAAAACTTTACTTATGAAGAAGGAGAATAAAATAGTAAATTGCTCTACAAACAGAATTTTATACAAAAAGTAAATAAGAAACTTACAATTAAAACATTATTGATCAAACTCTTTTAAATTCCATGCTATTATTTAACATTCAATAATAAAATATCATTCTATTAAATTACTTATACAATTAAGATGATTAGTTTTTTTAGAACATTATCATATTATTGTCTAAAAATATTATATTTTATAATTTCTTTTAATTTCTTAATTAATATCTCATTGTTAGTAAACTCCTATTTTTTTTGTATAATGAATATTATAAGAAAGGTAATTATTTTGATGTTCTTCTAAAAATAATATACAATAGATATGTTTTTTAAAAAATGAGTAAATACTTATTGTTTCAACCAAATTATACATGACCAAATGCACATTTTTTTAGGGTCAAGCAAGATTTTAGACCCTAAGAAATAGGCCGAAATTTTTTTTTATTTCTAACTTTTTTTTACATATAAAATTATCCTTAAGGTTTAAAATCAAATTTTAAAATCGTTCCTTTTACTTAAATATTAAAAGTTTGGAGCAAATTACCCATAACAAAAAAATTATAAAATAAAAAAATGTTTCTGCTCTTGCGAAGGGGGAATGGAAGAAGAAGAAGGGGGAAGTGAAGAAGAAGAAGTTGTCCACGATCCACCTCTACCTCCGCTTCCGCCGCCACCTCCGATTTTGGTCCCTAAGGTAAGGACGATTTTAAAACCAAGTTAAACCTTAAGGACGATTTTGTATGCAAAAAAAATTTGAGACGAAAAAAATTTTCGACCTATATCATAGGTACCAAAATCATACTTAACCTTTTTTTTTGTTATTTGAAGAGAAAACATATGAAAAAATATAATATATATAATTTTATATGTGTGTACATACAAAAAATTAACTATCAAATTAACTAATATATATATATATATATATATATATATATATATATATATTTTAAATTATACTTTGTATTTCAATATATATTTTATAAGTGTTGTTAATATATATATAACATGGTTGAATCATTTATACATTCATATTATATGTATATAAAATTAATTACTCATATAAATTACATATTAAAAATATATGAAATGATATATATATTTATATATAAATATATAATTATTAATTTGATAAATGATTTTAGTATGGATGTCATTTTTATCATTTATAACATAAACAATGACTCATTTTCTAAAAAAAAAAATAAAAAGGGAGCAGATCAATTTTATTCAAGAAAATTTATTATATATATATAAATTAAAGATAAAATCTTATTTTTATGAAAATTTGAGCCGTGTCATTTGTTGAGTTGCTTTGCAACTGAAACCATTAGCCATCTATATATTAATACAAGTATGCTTCATAAATAATATAGCCAAACAACTAAACGATTACTTTTTTTTATGGAGTAAATAAATGGACAAAAGTACATATAAAAAATATTGAGGCTGCAAAATACGCACAACAAAATCGTACGGTTATAGATTAGTGGCATGTTTCTTATGGATATGGAGATGTATTTTTTTTAATTATATATGAAAAATGTTTGAGGCCACAAAAATATACATAACGTAATTGGTTAGTAATGAAAATTCAGTATGTGTTATGCACGATTATAGATTAGTGGCGTGTTTTCAATGGATATGGAAATGTATTTTTTTTTTAAATTAGAAAAAATCAGAGACTCAGATTTGGCTGAAACACAAAATTTAAGATCTGATTTGTAGTGTATTGAAGATGACCAATGAATCGGAGCCTCACATATCTTTGTGTAATTTTTTTTTAAAGTGTAGAACAAATTGGTGGGTCAATTTTGTGTTTTAAAAAAAAAAATTCATAAATCCTAAAAACCCAAATCGATGGGTTAAAATTGGGAATTCTGATAATCTAATTTGTCTACATAACCCATGGGTGTGCCGTTTCGCAAGGGAAACTTCATCTTCTCCATCTCACCTGCTGCTGGTCCTTCTTCTTCTTTGTTGTTTTCCATTTCACTTTTGCCAATATAAACTAGTTGAGGAGAATGAGTGACATTGGTTTAAAAAAATGAAAGATAAAGTTATGCTAAAATTATACTATGATAATCATATCTTATTACAAGCATCTAAGGAGGAAAAATTTACATGCGAAAATAATGCATGTGATCTTATTATTCCTTTTACATTATCATTTGAAGAACTAAAATGTGTTATTTGTAAAAGGGTAAATTCTTATATATCAAAGATGGTATCGAATATTTTGTATCGACATCTCTCTCTCTATCTCTCTCTCTATATATATATATTCTTATATATCAAAGATGGTATCGAATATTTTGTATCGACATCTCTCTCTCTCTATCTCTCTCTCTCTCTCTCTATATATATATATATATATATATATATCTCTATATATATATATATATATATATATATATATATATATATATATATATATATATATATATATATATGATGGATTCGTTCATTTTCAAACGAAGTATGTCACCGACAATGCGAGCATGAAAGAGATGTTTTCAATCTATTATGAAAGTCGATTACAAGTGTGTGTTATCGAGTTATACATTAAGTTCGAACAATTTAAAATCAATCGAAATATCGAATGGAGAGATTATAATAGTGATAACAAAAAATGATTCAAAATCAACTATGAGGTTGTTGATTCAAATGAAATGATGGTGAAGTTGATGATAACATGAAGACAGATGTGACGGAAGTGACAAATGTATTAATAAACCAGCACCCATTTAAAGAGCCATCTTTCATGCGCACGTTAGATCTAGAAGTTATGTATGTATCAGAATTTCTTGAAAATATTTGAATCTAGATATGTAATTTAGATAAGTATACGGTAATTGTATAACATTAAAATATTTGAGTTTGGCGTAAAATAATATGATAATTATTAGATTGTTTATGCAATTAATAATGACTAATTACATTTGTAGAATAAAATAAATTTGATATTATTTATTAAAATATATATATATTTATATTATATATTTATTTATAATATATTATACAGATACTATATCTATATATTCTCATATTTATATATATTATATATTTATCTATTTATACGTTTAGACAAATATATAAATGTATAATATTTAAGTATATATTATATATTTATATTTGATTTAATTACTCTATTAGTTCCTATAGTTTTACTAAATTTTTAATTAGGTCTTTATACTTTTTTTTCTTTTCAATTAGATCTTTACACTACTTTTAATTTTGTAATTACGTCTTTTTCATGTTAAAAATGTTAAAATTAACATAATATTTTTACCAAAATACATGCGGTCAAAGATTTAATTAAATTTTTAATTATAAATACCTTCACTTTGCAAAGAAATATTCAGTTAACTCTAATATCTTTTACACTATGAAGAACTTAATTACAAAACTAAAGCAATGTAGGAATCTAATTGAAAGGAAAAAAAGTATAGGAACTTAATTAAAAATTTAGTGAAACTATAAGGACCAACAGAATAATTAAACCTTTATATTTTTATGCATACTACATATTTATATATTTATACATACTATATATTTATTTATATACTTATATTTATATATTTAAAATCTGTATATTTAAATTTAATATATTTATATATACTTGTATACATACTTTGTAAGTTTATGTCATGGTGTTGTTGTGGTAGAGCCTTCTATTGCAGTAGATGATGAATTTGTCGTAGAAATGAAATTTAGTTCACAAAAAACTGTGATTGCGGTAGTAAAAAATTACGCTATCTGTGGAGGCATAGACTATAAGGTGTATAAGTTGAAACCCCACACATTTTATGCAAATATACACAGTACGACACAAGTTGTGATTGGCTGATTAGAGTTAGCATGATTCAGAAGAAGTATTATTGGGAGATAAAGAGATATAATGGTAATCACACTTGCACTAGAACTACTATTTCTCAAGACAATTCCAAACTGGATTCTATCACAATTGCAGAAGTAATTAAGCCTTCGGTAAAAGCTGACCCATCCATAAATGTAAAATCTGTCATTCCTGAAGTTTAGTCGAAGTTTAATTACATCATAAGTTATTGCCAAACATGGTTGGCAAAATAAAAATCAATAGAAAAAATATTCGGAGGTTGAGAAGCTTCCTATGAAACCTTACCCTTATAGTTTGAAACCATGACCACAGCTGTCCACTTTGAGACCATACCTGAATACCAGGGGGATAACTTAGTTCATGATATCTGGGTATTACATCGGGTCTTCTGGAGTTATTACCCTTACATTAGAGCATTCATGCACTGTAAACCAATTGTTCAGGTAGACGGGACTCACTTGTATGAAAAATATAAGGATTGTCTATTGGTTGTAGTTTCACAGGATAGAAAGAACAATATCGTGTCTATTGCATTTGCCATTGTCGAGGGGGAGACTTTTTATGCATGACATTTTTTTCTTAATAACTTGCGACAACATGTGGTGACACTGGATGGTGTGGACCTCATCTTTGATCGACACGATTCCATTAGTTCAGTTGTCCCTTATAGCAATGGAGCTTAGTTGCCTTCAAAGGCTTTCCACATATTTTACATCAGGCATATAGAGTCCAACTTCTTGAGAAAATTTAAGGCACTATATCTACAAAAGGTATCATCAACATAGGTAAATAAAAACACTTAAGTGTTTAATTGTTATAGTTACCATCATCATAATGGTTGTATCCTGCTTTTTTTCTTGTTGCAGGGTATTTTAGGACAGTGCACGAGTACCAGTTTCATCACCAGTGTTTACGCAAGCGGGATGAGGCGTACACAAGGTGGCCAGATAGAATTCTGCGTGAACAGTTTGCTTTGGCATTTGATGGTGAATACCGACGGAGACATATGACTACAAATTTAATTGAGTGCACAAATTTAGTTTTAAAGGGGGTACGTAATCTCTCAGTCACTGCACTTATCAAGGCAATTTTTTACAGTTTTAATGAGTTGTTCACTCGAAAAGGGCTAAAGCTGAGACTCGAATTAATGTTAGTTATGTGTTATCTGAGTTTGTGACCTCCAAGTTGCATACCAATCAGCACACAACGGGAAACATCTAGGTTAGTTGTTTTGACGAGTAAAATGAAATATTTGAGGTGTGTGAGATGCCTAGTGGTTTGGAGTTTGTAGTTGATCTTCGTCAGCGTCGGTGTGATTGTGGTGAATTTCAAGTGGATTTAGCTATTAACAACACCTCAACCCCCATCACTCTTGCTCAAATCAACAGATAGTCTGCCTCTAGAGTTTCCTGAAGGTGTATGAAACGAAATTCTCAAAAAATACAATAACCTCATTCCTTAGGTTAGCACATTCTGGTGCGCCGAACTAGGTGGGGGTACTTTACTTAGGTTACAAGACTATAATCGCCCTGGATCTGTTGCCATGACACCAAGTAGTTGGCTGAATGATGCTTGGTCTCCTGTTTCCAAATGTGATACACCCCAATTATGTTGCTGTAATTGAAACGACGGTGTAAAAGGCACGTGAAAGAGGTATGAGGAACATATGGATTTGAAGACTGCTGAGGTTGCTCCTGCAGTGGTTTTGACTATGGGGTTGTTGCGACTGTGGTGATGGTTGCGGCTCTGTATGGTGTGGCTGATTGGGTTATCATCGCCCTCTTGATTTTCTTGCAGGACAAGATCAGACAAGTACAAGTGAATCCCATATTTCTCTCCATACCAATACATATAAAGGTCCAACGGATGATGCAAAGGCATGGGATCCTTAGCTAGGACATGAATGAATTAGTTGGTCCGTTGCATTATCCAAAAGACCAAAACCTGTGTGTGACGGATCAATCCTGCCTTTTAGGTCCAGTCAAAATCTCACCATGTTGGCTATCCAGAGATCTCTTCTAATATGGGACACTCTATACAAAACCAAATTGCCTCCTGCACTTGTAAGTTGCATGCCACTCAAGAGTCTCGAACGATATTAATGGTATCGTTGCGCTCCAAACTTGTGAATGACGACGAATATCTTTCGGGATGGTATCTTGCTCTATCCAATCAACATCGTAAGCTTCCCAAACAAACTGGATAGAATTCAAAAAGATAGAATTATTCGCCAAATAATACGAAGACATCAACATATAGGTATATGGATATGATTCTGTATTATTTAATGAGAACATACTTGCCCTTTCCGAACTTCATCTAACAATCCCCTAAAGTAAGCAACAATATAATATCTATATGGCCGATTAGCACGCTCCTAGTTATGCCATTTGGGATAATATATTTTCATTTGTAAACTTTCTGACCACACATTGAAATACAAAGTAAAAATAGTGTAAAGTTATTAGCAATTAATGTTACCGGTTAGTGTAAGAACTGAGCTTAATTAATCGTTTAATTAAGTAATTAATATTGCCCAAATTAGGTTCCACAATTTTAGAGTGAGAATTTGAGGATTTAAATATGATTTTTGGATTCAGTAGGTCTTTTTGAGTCAGAAAATGTATTTTTTGTAAAAAACCGTAAAAAACTGTGAACTGGTTGAACTGGTTCAAGCGTGCCCGGTACTGCGCGAGAAAAAGTGAAAACAGTAAAAAACCTTGGAAAAATATTTGAAATAGAAAACCGGGCGTTAATTTTAAAGGTTTGGCCCGACGTTGGGCCAAACAGGCTAAAAATGCTAACAGGTTGGACCGGGCCCAAGTTGGGCCCAAGCCCAATATATATAAGTACTTTAAATGAACCCACCAACCATTAAAACACACATCACCAGCTGAGAAGAGGAGAAGAGAGACTCCATTAACACTATTCATTCCCATCTTCTCAAGCTCATATCTTGAGCTACGAAACTCTGATCGCCACACCGTTTGCGGCCACGCGTTCCTCGTGGAGAGCTCTACAGGACCCACCTAAGAAACTGGTAAGGAAAGTTCGAATTCCTCTCAGTTCTTCTCTCCAAAATTTCGAATCCTAGGATTTTTGGTTAAGTGAGATTTTGTGATTTTGGGTGTTTAGGTTCACTCTAACTCTTGCTTAGCCTTAGATTTTGGCTACCAAAATTGTTGGACAAGGTAAGAGGCATTAACCTCTTGTGAAATTTTATTTATGATGTGCCCTAGGTTGATTTGTGATGAATTATGTATATATAGCTTGATTATTGTGAGTTTGGGAGCTATTGGAACTTGTTGGTACTTGTTGAAGTAGAATTGAAAGCTTAGAGTGTGGTTGAGAGCTTGCTTGTGCTCACTTTCAAGTTTTGGCATATAAGGAATCGGCTAAAGTATGGTTTTAGTTTTCTCTATGTAGTATATAATATTCATGGACACTTAGGCTAGTGACCTATAGGATAGGTTAGATTTATGTAGTTGTTGATGATGGTTGATTGATGATGTATGTTGAATGGGTATTGTTATGTTAAGAAATATTGATGTTGAGGTATGATATTTGATGACATGAATGGTTGTATATTGTGGATATTGATATCAAGCATGAATGAGATTGATGATGAGAACTAATAGTGATAAAATGATGATTGATGAATGTGTTAGCAGAGAATTGACTTTAGTGTCATATAATTGATGTTTGATGGTTGAAAATGGTGAATTATGACCCAAGAGGGTAGATTGTGTTGTAAATGGGAGTTTGGTATTATTTTGGTTGGATGTGGTTTGAGGATTTGGAAAATTTGGTGGTTTGTGACTTTTGGTAAAAGTCGATTTTTGGTGAACTTTGTCTGATCATAACTTATGCCTTAGTTTTCAAAATTGATTGGAATTTATTTGAAATTAAAGCTTATTGAAAATCCTCCAATTTGATATAAAGTTTGTAAGAATTGGGTTTTTGTAGAGAAATTTATGATCATTCAAAGATTGGTGTAAAAATCTGAAATTCTGCAAAGTTACAGAATTTTGTGATTTTTGGTATGTGCGTACGCATAGCCTTGTGCGCACGCATACCTCTGCGAAAAATTTTAACCTGTGTGTACGCACACGCAGAGGCAGGCAATCTATTTACAGCGCTAGCACAGCTTGTGCGCGCACATACCCAATGAAGATTTGCAACCTGTGCGTACGCACAGCCCTGTGCGCACGCACATGTTGGGAAGGTCATTCTGTTGAGGGCGCTAGCACAACTTGTATGAGCAAAAAGACATTGTGAACTTTGGTACCTGTGCGTATGCACATGTTGAGTTAAGAAATTAACTAGATTAATTAATGATGACAAACATTAATTTATTGGGCAAAATAAATAATTAAATATTAATTATTTATAATTATATGCTGCTGATTATTTATGATGATATGCTGTAGGCCAAAAAATAAATATAATGCAGCAGCAGCCCAAGTAAATGAGAGAAACATATAAACAAGGCTGGTGGGCTAAAATGCAAACGAAACCCAAAAGAAACAAAGAATACAAGGCAACGGGCTGAATGAAAAAGATCCAATCCAAGCCCGGTTACCTCTCTCATTCAAACTTTTCCATCTTGTTCTCACCCAAAAACAACGTTAACCTGTCCCCTCTTGGTCAGAGCTTCTTCCCTAAGCTATTCACCAAAGCAGCAAGAAAGAGAAGGTTAAGCAAATGATAGAAGTATAATCACCCATCAGCAATTTATATCAAGAAGAGTTCACAAGCTAAAGGTGATTTTTATTTCCTTCTACATGCATCTCATTTTTCTTCTCTTCTTCCCAACACTCTGCCATTCCAAAAATGGGTTACAAGGAAAAGTTGGTTTCTGCTATAATCTGCTGTGTATCTACGGTCTCAAACAAATCTTGGGGACCAAGTTGGTTTTTAAGGGCTGAGATCTGGTTTACCATTGGAAGACTTGTTGTGGTTGCTGTATTGAGGCTTTCGGTCAAAAAGATGGTCAGAACCAAAGTTCCTAATTTAAGTAAAAATGGGAGAAAATGAACGGCTGGGGTTGGTGAAGCTCAAGCCTCAAGGAGTTGACCTAGGGTGAGCAACCAAAGCACATGCAAGGAGATAAAAGAAGCTTTCTGCTCATTCAGAACCAAGGAGAGAAAACCAAAGCTTTGTGAGTTGTATTCTGTAAAGAAGTTCCTCTACTTGGATAATGCTTTCTTTCAAAGAAGCATTCGGCCAATACTGAAGAATTGTATCTGAGGTTTACAAATCTGGTTTTGCACATAGCAAAGAGGCTGTTGATGAAGTCAATCTCCTTCATGTTTTACAGATTGTGATGTACTTTTCTATGTTTATCTTTCTGTAATTTCTTGTGAGAAAAAGCATTGTGATAAAGCTCAAGTAAAAGCCATGAGTGGAAAAAGGCTGAGTGATACACTTGAGAGAAAAGCCTAGAGTTATTTTCTAATTTCTTTAGGTTGGTTAAGTGTCTTGTATCTTATACCATTTAGGTATCCCTTTCTTAGTTGGGTTAGCACTAAGAATGAATAGTTAGGTGTTAGCATAGCCAATGTCAAGTTAGGTTAGAACTTGAGTGTGAAATTGGTGTATGTAATACTTTTAACTATAGTGGAAATTCTTCTATTGTTGTGGAGGAGACTGGACGTAGGTTGCATAGCACAAGTCAACCGAACTAGGATATATGCTGGTGTTAGCTTTTCTCTTCTCTGTTGTGTTCTATTTTCTGATATTCATGAGACAAAAATAAATTGTCTCATAAATTTCCGCTGCTAAGTACAAATAGAATTAGAATTGAAAGTTTGATTTAAAAGTATCATAACAGCAACTTAAAAGGAAGGCATAGATTCAACCCCCTTCTCTAAGCCTACCACAACCTTCAATTGGTATCAGGAGCTAAGGTCTCAAGAATCAAGCTTAACCGCTTGGAGCAAAGATCCAATGGCGAACAACTTGGGCACAACCACAGTTGCCTACACCCTCACTGAAGGCCAGTCAAACAACCGGCCACCTTTCTTCAACGGGAAGAACTATGCCTACTGGAAAGAAAGGATAAGAATATTCATCCAGTCCATTGACTACAACATATGGAAGATCGTTGTGAGCGGTCCTAAGATCCCAACAAAAACAAGTGCTGATGGAGTAGTGACTCCAAAAGAAGAAGCTGAATGAAATGAAGATGATAAGAAGAAGATAGAGCTAAATGCTAAAGCAATCAACCTTCTTCACTGTGCTATCAGCTTTGAAGAGTACCAGAAGGTGTCTAGATGCAAGACAGCCAAAGAAATCTGGAAAAAACTCCAGGTTACACACGAAGGCACTAAACAAGTCAAAGAAACGAGGATTGATATGCTGCGAAAAGAGTACGAGATGTTTAACATGAAGGATGGAGAAAGCATTGATGAAGCATTTGAGAGATTCTCAATCATAATCAACAACCTTGATGCTATGGGTACAAACTATGCAGAACAAACCTTGGTGAGAAAACTCCTTAGAAGCCTCACAAAAAGAATGGGAAACTACTGCCACTGTCCTAACCGAGAGCAATAACCTAAGCCCCATAACCTATGATGAGCTGAGAGGAAAACTCCTTGCCTATGAAACCACATACACAAACAAAGACTCAAAGAAAAAGGGAATAACCCTCAAATCACAAATAGAACCAAAAGAGAGTGAGTCTAGTAATGGTATTTCAGATGATGAGCTTTTGTTTTTTCTAGAAGATTTAGAAGGATGATGAAGAACAAGGGAAAATACAAGGGTTCAAGTTCAAAGGAGCACAAGATCGACTTGAGCAAGGTGACGTGCCATCGCTGCAAGGAGGCTGGACACTACAAGCTAAATTGTCCAAAGCTAAAAAAGGAGGACAAAGGAAAGAAGAAAAGGAAGAGAGTGCTCATGGCAGCTTGGGAGGATCTTGAGAACGACTCAAATGAAGGAGAAGAATCTGAAGGTGAAGACAAAGACTATTTCATGGCAGAAACAACAATCTTGAAGAGGTAAATTACTATGATTTGACCATAGATGATTTACATGATATTATTGATGATCCCACTTTAAATACATCAAAGTTGCTAGATAAATACAATGAGTGCAGATCTGAAAGAGATGTGTTAAGAGTTGAAAATGATTTTTTGAAAGAAAAAGTGAAGAAAATTGAATGTGCTTTGGACATTATTGAAGAAAACAGATTTTTAAAATCTGAACTTGAAAAATTAAAAGGAAAGCACATTATCCTTCCCAAGAGCTAATTGCTGAAAATGAAAGATTAAATGATATGATTAAAAGGCTAAATGGTGACTTAGCAAAATTTGCTCAAAGTTCTAGTAACTTGGACAAATTACTTGCAAGACAAAGACAATTGTTTGAAAAATCTGGTTTAGGTTACATAACCAAGGAAAGTGCAGTTTTTAATGATTCCTCTATAAACTTTGTGGCTTCTTCATAAAATACAAAAACCACATCTAACAAATATGGTATTGGGTATGTTCCCACACTTGAGGAGAAATTTGATGAAGTTCACACAAGTGAAACTGAACCTTCACCAAGAACCGAACCTACTTCAAACAGACCAGGTTTGGGATACTTTTCAAAAAATGAAGTTGCTTTCAAGAAACCACAATTTTACAACAAAATCTCATATTCGAAAAATCCAAAGGTTTTCAAAAATTCTGGTGAAAATGCTTTTGCAAAGAGGAATAATTATAACAAAAATTAGTTTGTGAAAAGAAATGTACCTCTTCCAAAAACCAGAAAATTTCAATCATTTAATCATTTCCAGCATGGTAGCTCATCTAAATTTCAGCGATACACATCAGAAAATCATTGTGTAAATTGCAAGAAATCTGGTCACTCATATGCACAATGTTTCATTGAAAAGAAAGTTGTAGAAAACAAAATTTATAATGTTGTTTGTGATTTCAATGCACTTGGACAACCAAGATGGATTAACTTCAAAGGATCCAAATTAATTTGGATACTTAAGGCTACTTGAAACTCTTCATGCAGATTTGCCTAACATCCAAGAACAAAAAGGACATGTGGTATATAGATAGTGGATGTTCAAGGCACATGACTGGAAGGTCAGCTTACTTCATCAAACTAAATAAGTATGATGGAGGTTTTGTGACCTTTGGAGATGATGGTAAAGGTAAAATTATTGCTGTTGGAAAAGTAGGTAATGAGCAATCTACTTTCATTGATGATGTACTTTTGGTATGTGGCTTGAAGCACAATCTTTTGAGTATAAGTCAGCTGTGTGATTTAGGATATTTAGTGACTTTCAAAAGACTTGAATGCTGTGTTGTTAATGAAAAGACAAATGAAGTGATGTTTGTTGCCAAGCGTTTTAATAATATGTATGGACTTATTCTTGATGAACTAAAGGATTAAAATGTAGCTTTTCTTCACTCTAAAGAATCTAAAAAGTGGTTATGGCACAAGAGATTGGGCCATGCAAGTATGTTTCAAATAAACAAACTTGTAAAGAAAGAATTAGTAAGAGGTCTTCCTTTGATAAAGTTTGACAAAGACATCACTTGTGATGCTTGCCAAATGGGAAAACAAATAAAAAGTTCTTTTAAACCAAAGGAAGATATCTCTACTAAAAGACCACTTAAGTTGCTACACATTGATTTATTTGGTCCAACAAGAACTCAAAGCCTAGCTGGTAAACATTATGGTTTAGTAATTGTGGATGACTATACTAGGTTTGGTTGGGTTTTATTTCTTGCACACAAAAATGAAACTTTTTCGGCCTTTAAACCTTTTTGCAAGAAAATTCAAAATGAAAAGGATTTGAAAATCTCTTCTATAAGAAGTGATCATGGAACTGAATTTGAAAATAATTTATTTGAATCCCTTTGTGAGAAATTTGGGATATTTCACAACTTCTCTTGTTCAAGGACACCACAACAAAATGGTGTGGTAGAAAGAAGAAATAGAAGCATACAAGAGATGACAAGAGCTATGCTTTGTGAGAGCAATGTTCCAAAATTCCTTTGGACTGAAGCGGTTAACACGGCTTGCCACATTTTGAATAGAACAATCATGAGAAAATTTTTTAAGAAAACCCATTATGAACTTTGGAAAGGTTACCCACCAAACTTAGACTACTTGCACATCTTTGGATGCAGATGCTTTGTCTTAAATAACAAGGATAATTTGGATAAATTTGATCCAAAGGCGTATGAGTGTTTGTTTGTAGGATATTCCTCAACTAGTAAAGCATATAGAGTTTATCATCAAGATGCTAGGATTATTAAGGAGTCCATACATATTACATTTTGTGATAGTAACTTGGTGCAAAGTATTTTAGAAGATTGTGATGCAGGAAATCAAGCTCAAAAGGACGTTGAAATTGGACAAAATCAAGAAAATGGAAAGTCTGCTCAACCTGACCCAGAAACTGCAGTTGCTAAAAATTTGAGAGACAATTCCATTTTGTCTCATGAATCTGAGGGAGATCCTGAAGCCAACAGCACCCAAAATCCATTGGTACCTGAATCTGCTTCCAAGTCCACCAGACCTCGTGAATGGAGATTCTTGAAGAATTATCCTGAGGAATTTGTCATTGGGGACGTCTCTCAAAGGGTTAGAACTCGGTCCTCCACTAGAAAGGTAAATGAAGGATCAAACATTGCCCTTCTCTCACAAATGGAGCCTCAAAATGTCAAGGAAGCACTTAATGACCCTTCTTGGGTTAAAGCAATGGAGGATGAGCTTCTTGAGTTTGAGAAGAACCAAGTGTGGACTTTGGTTCCGAGGTCAAGTGGAAAGAAAGTGACCGGCACCAAGTGGATATTTCGGAACAAGTTAGGAGATGACAGCATTGCAAAAAACAAGACAAGGCTTGTGGCACAAGGATATGACCAAGAAGAAGGAACAGACTTTGATGAATCCTTTGCCCCTGTTGCCCGAATGGAAGCCATAAGACTTCTCTTAGCCTATGCTGCATTTTGTGGTTTTAAATATATCAAATGGATGTGAAATGTGCATTTTTGAATGGTGTGATAGATAAAGAAGTGTATGTGGAGCAGCCACCTGGGTTTGAAAATAAAGAGCATTCTAATCATATTTTCAAATTATCTAAAGCTCTCTATGGTTTAAGACAAGCTCCTAGAGCTTGGTATGAGAGACTTAGCTCTTTTCTTTTGAAAAATAGTTTTCAAAGAGGCACCACAGACACAACTCTATTTATCAAGAATTCTAATGATTCTTTTATTCTAGTCCAAATATATGTTGATGACATTATTTTTGGATCAGCCAATGAATCCCTTTGTTCTAAATTTGGAAAACTCATGACAAGTGAATTTGACATGAGTATAATGGGTGAACTTAATTTTTTCATTGGGCTGCAAATTAAACAAACTGAAAATGGTATTTTCATTCATCAAGAGAAGTATGCCAAGGAATTAGTTAAGAAATTTGGTATGGAAAATGCCAAACCCATGGGAACTCCCATGCACCCTAATTCTAAATTAGATAAGGGAGAAACCGAGAAAGATGTAGATGAGACTAGGTATAGAGGAATGATTGGTTCTCTTATGTACTTAACTTCCTCTAGACCCGACATTATGCAAAGTGTTGGATTGTGTTCAAGGTTCCAATCCAAACCTAAAGAGTCACATCTTTCAGCAGTTAAAATGATCATTAGATATGTTCATGGCAAATCCAATTTTGGTCTTTGGTATCCTAAGATTGATGATTTTTCTGCAGTTGGTTATTGTGATGCAGATTTTGCTGGTGATAGAGTTGATAGAAGGAGCACTTCAGGCCTATGTTATTTCCTTAGAAAGTCCTTAAATGTTTGGTCAAGTAAGAAGCAACCAACAGTGGCCTTATCCACTGCAGAGGCTGAGTATATATCTGCTTCTTCTTGTTGTTCTCAGCTTTTATGGTTAACAACACAGGTTGCCGATTACAAATTAAATGCTGAAAAATATTCCCTTGATGTGTGATAATATGAGTGCCATTAATATTTCTAAAAATTCAGTTTTGCACTCTAGGACTAAGCATATTGAAGTGAAATTTCACTCAATAAGAGAACATGTCCAAAAGGGGGATATTAGCATTCAATTTGTTAAATTAGAGGAGCAATTAGTAGATATTTTCACAAAACTGTTAACTGAGGATAGATTCTGCATGCTTAGGACTAGTCTAGGAATTTTGAGTTATGATTCTTTGTTTGATAATTGCTGATGTATTTGCTGGAGATTTTTGTCTCATAAATAGGTTTGAGACAATTCTGGGCAGAAGAAGAATGTTCCCCTTTAATCAGCGTGATCTGGGCATATTTCAAGTGAAAAATGATTTGGGCCAACCTCAAAAATCAGATTTAGAGTGGTCCAATGTGTTTCCTTAAAACCAACTATCTCTGGACCCAAATATGAATGTTACATTTTTGTTTGATAAATTTTTTGTTGGCTTGTGTGTTTCAATTTTTTTTGTCCAAAAAGGCTTTTGGGTTGATTTTTTAAAAGGTTTTCAAAATTTAAAATTAATTTCCTGTTTCATTTTAAAATCAAATAAAATCTTTCTTTTTATGAGGTCATGTCTTTTCAAGTCATATCAAAAGGTGATGCAGTTGCATGGTTTAAGAAAAATTTTTTGGTACGGTTGCCAACACATATTCTCTTTCTTTTATTGAAAATTTAGAATTTCTGGACTGGCTTCATCTCTTTTCCATCAAAAAGCTTGTTTACCCTCTTTTGGTCAAAGAGTTTTATGCTAACATGAAATATCATGAAGACACTGTTCACTCATATGTCAAGGTCCGAGACATAGTTTTAAATAATGAAACAATCAGTGATTCATTGAAGTATACTGATGTTGGGCCGTGTGCTTATGCGTCTGTTAAGTGGGATGAAGGAGTTGGTATTTCTTACCATGATACATTGGCTCACATTTGTGAACATGTTTCTTTAATTGATGGCATTACACCCACTCATAAAGCCCTAGGATATGAGCGTGCTCAGTTGCACCGAATAGTCAACCATATTATTCTTCCACAAAGTGGCTCATATAAAAGGGTTCCCTACACTGATACTCTTGTTTTATATGCCCTTCTCATCAAAACTGAAATTTCATTTGCATACTTGATGGTTAGATATATGTTTGACTCTGTTAGGAGTGAAAAAGACAAAGCACTTCCTTATGGCATGTTTCTAACTTGCATATTTGATTATTTTGGTGTTGACTTGACCAATGAAGAATATCAAAATAGACATTCATACCTAAAAGGGGGTGGTGCAGTAAAATAGAAAAAAGGACCTACTCAATTTGAAAGAATGGTCTTAGATGATGAAGATGATGACTTTGTCCCTGAGGAATCTCTGGTGCGCCAGGAACAAAGAAAGCTAGCCAGCAAACATGAAACTTTCCTCTGGAAATCAAGGAATAGAGTGGTTGTGTTTATAACATTTATTGACTACCTACAGAAGGATGAAGACCTGCCACTGACGCTGATGAAGAAGTTAACTCCGAGGGGTACAGTTCTGATGCCTAGGATTGTTTCATGAAGCTACTGATGTCTACTCTTTTTGTCTCATGAATTCTGCTTATTTTGCTACTTTTGAACTTTTTCTGTTGTTGTCTTGGATGACTGTAATTATCTAAATACTGTTGCACTTAATTTTAGTTTTCTTCATGTTTTTGAACTGTACACTAACTCTTTCTTGCAGGATTTAAGGTGATGTTTTTGTTGATCTTGATTATTATCCACCATTGATGACAAAAGGGAGAGTAATAGCGCTGAAATGCTGAATTTGACTGATGAATTTTAAATGATACTACTGCACCTACTGTTATTTTTGTGGATTTTGTTTGACTACTGCTGATAATTTTGAGCATATAGTTAATAATCGTTGTTGTACAAATGTGCTACTGCAGGGAATGTTGTTGACATGAATTTGCAACTGTTTGCTACTGCTGTGATTGTTTTATTGGAACTTGTTTTCATGACATATTGAACTCTGGGCTGAAATTGTGTTTTTAGTTGCTTAATCTCCATTAGTTAAAGAGAATTTTGTGTAGCCCTTTACTATGCTCTGTATAAGTATAATGTAGATAGGAAAGAAGAGAAGAGCATGAATCTAGGGGGAGCTACTCTTGAAAAGGAAACGGGAGCAACATAAAAGCAAATGACAAAAATCAAAGGGAAGTTTTCTACCTTTACTAAAATTCAATTCCTTTTGGTTATTGCTTAAATATGTTTGTCATCAAGGGGGAGATTGTTGAGTTAAGAAATTAACTAGATTAATTAATGATGACAAACATTAATTTATTCGGCAAAATAAATAATTAAATATTAATTATTTATAATTATATGCTGCTGATTATTTATGATGATATGCTGCAGGCCAAAAAATAAATATAATACAGCAGCAGCCCAAGTGAATGAGAGAAACATATAAACAAGGTTTGTGGGCTAAAATGCAAACGAAGCCCAAAAGAAACAAAGAATACAAGGCAACGGGCTGAATGAAAAAGATCCAATCCAAGCCCGGTTATCCCACTCATTCAAACTCTTCCATCTTACTCTCACCCAAAAGCAACGTTAACCTGTCCCCTCTTGGTCAGAACTCAGAAAAAGAAAGAGAAAGCTTCTTCCCTAAGCTATTCACCAAAGCAGCAAGAAAGAGAAGGTTAAGCAAATGATAGAAGTCTAATCACCCATCAGCAATCTATATCAAGAAGAGTTCACAAGCTAAAGGTGATTTTCATTTCCGTCTACATGCATCTCATTTTTCTTCTCTTCTTCCCAACACTCTGCCATTCCAAAAATGGGTTACAAGGAAAAGTTGGTTTCTGCTATAATATGCTGTGTATCTACGGTCTTAAACGAATCTTGGGGACCAAGTTGGTTTTCAAGGGCTGAGATCTGGTTTACCATTGGAAGACTTGTTGTGGTTGCTGTATTGAGGCTTTCGGTCAAAAAGATGGTCAGAACCAAAGTTTCTAATTTAAGTAAAAATGGGAGAAAGTGAACGGCTGGGGTTGGTGAAGCTCAAGGCTCAAGGAGTTGACCTAGGGTGAGCAACCAAAGCACATGCAAGGAGATAAAAGAAGCTTTTTGCTCATTCAGAACCAAGGAGAAAAAACCTGAGCTTTTTTAGTTGTGTTCTGTAAAGAAGTTCCTCTATTTGGATAATGCTTTTTGTCAAAGAAGCATTCGGCCAATACTAAAGAACTGTATCTGAGGTTTGCAAATCTGGTTTTGCACATAGCAAAGAGGTTGTTGATGAAGTCAATCTCCTTCATGTTTTACAGATTGTGATGTACTTTTCTATGTTTATCTTTCTGTAATTTCTTGTGAGAAAAGGCATTGTGAGAAAGCTCAAGTAAAAGTCATGAGTGGAAAAAGGCTGAGTGATACACTTGAGAGAAAAGTCTAGAGTTATTTTCTGATTTCTTTAGATTGGTTAAGTGTCTTGTATCTTATACCTGTTAGGTATCCCTTTCTTAGTTGGGTTAGCACTAAGAATGAATAGTTAGGTGTTAGCATAGCCAATGTCAAGTTAGGTTAGAACTTGAGTGTGAAATTGGTGTATGTAATACTTTTAACTATAGTGGAAATTCCTCCATTGTTGTGGAGGAGACTGGACGTAGGTTGCATAACACAAGGCAACCAAACCAGGATATATGATGGTGTTAACTTTTCTCTTCTCTGATGTGTTTTGTTTTCTGATATTCACGAGGCAAAAATAAATTGTCTCATAAATTTCTGTTACTAAGTACAAACAGAATTAAAATTGAAAGTTTGATTTAAAAGTATCATAACAGCAACTTAAAAGGAAGGGATAGATTCAACCCCCTTCTCTAAGCCTACCACAACCTTCAATACACCTCTATGCGTATGCACACTTTTAAAAACTTCTCCTGGTTGTGCGCACGCACACCTCGGTGCGTATGCACACGCCCTGTTTCTCAAATTTAAATTTTGTTTTCATCTATTTCACCTTCCCAACAAGATTGTAAGCATCTATGACACCATTTTAAGACTTTTGGGCTTAATTTTGAGTATGAGAACATGGGAAATAACCTAAGGGTTTTAGTTGATATTCTTTTGAAAAAATTAGAAAATGGACGATTTGGTTTCGGGTGTACTGAGGATGGTTTGATGGTATGTGAAGAATGATTGATGTATGAGATGAGAACTAATGAACTGTTGAGTTCGGAACTAAAATGTTGATTGATAGTGGTTGAGATGAGTCGAGGACTCGGAATGAGATGTTGGATCCATGATGTACTAAAAATGTTTTCTAAAAACCACTGATGTATCACTTTATAGTGAGATTGTTGACACGCTGTGTGCTCGGCAGGGACGGTGGTTAGATCTCGCTTGTTGAGGTAGCGGCGGTGGCGTAAGGGCGGTGGTTCGTCCCGCTTGTGTTGAGATGTGAGGTCTGTGGCAAGAGTATCCTGCTCGCATCCCTTCGGATCAATAGAACGTGTAGGCGCAAAACCCTGGACAGTGATCCGAGCACTATATCTCGGGGGTTCCCAATGATGATTCTGAAGGGCGACATCTCCATGGAGATGTGTCGGGTTGGCAGTTGAACCGACAATGTGATATCACAACCAAATAGGACAGGCATTCATCATGTGCATTTTCTATCTGCTTGTTTACTTTTCTGACTTGTAATTATATGCCTAATTGAATAACATGCCTATTTGCTTACTTGAACTACTTGTGTTATATGCTTCTACTTGTGTTTTACTTGCATTCCTATTAATTGTGCTTTCTACTAGGATTGAGGAGGATCGAAAGGCGGTGGCGATGGGATCGCATGGAGGGTAGGTTGGTGAAGGCTGTGGGATAGCGGAGATTGGTTAGAATAGAGAATTCCTTAAGATAGATTACCCTTAGATTGTATTATGGTTTAAGATTATGCTTTATTGTTTTAGTATGCTTTAAGGTTGAATCTTGTGATGGATGTGAAGTCTAGAATTTCCTTTGGCATCCCGAGGTCTTATATCCTACATCACTGGACATTGTTACCATACTGAGAACCTCCGGTTCTCATACCATATTTCTGTTGTATTTTTCAGATGCATGTAGCAACCCACCTCGGTGAGTTACTTTGGATGGTGACAGGAGCGGAGGATCATGATACTTTTTGGAGTCCTTTTGATTTGTTTTGTAGATATCTCTCACTTTTGTAATTTTTTTTGCTTTTGCCTAGAGGCTTGTATTTGAGAGAGAAATTTGTATAAGCTATTTTAAACTTCAAGTTCTGTTTTGTTTGTATATATGGCTAGCCGGCTTAAACTCCGCGAGCCGTGGCTAGATTCCTTATGTTATTATACTATTATCTTTTATTATCTTTTGTTATATTATCTCTATACCTTGTGCTTTAAGTTAGAAGCTTCGTTAGTACGTTTTTGCGCTTTTCAAATCCTGATTTTTGAGCTATATCCTTCATCAGGCTTCTAGATTATATTATTTATTCTATATATTATATGTATGAGCTTAGAACTATCGTAACCTTTGATTAATCTTTGCTTTACTATGCGAGGTAGAGCTTAGGCTAATTGGGGTGTTACAGTTAGCATGTGGGACATGTTGTGGAAAACCAAGAATCGGGGTTAGAAATGGCATACGAATCTAAGCCCAGATCTGTAATAATGTCAGTGGACCGTCATTCTCCTTATAGTCAAAGCGAGATGCCTTACACAATACTCTATACAAGTGTGTTAGGGATGCCGATTCCCGACAGATTTCGGTAATTGATGCGTGAGCATCTTGTCTATCTTTTCCTAATGAATTTGCATCTAATTTGTTGAGTTTAATTAAGAATTAATTATATTTTAGCCACTATGGATGCTATTTTGAGTTTTGTGCAATTTTATTTATTTTAGATAGCATTCGGAGAGATTTGATGAAGTTTCTGCAGAGAAAAAGAAGAAACCAAAGAGATGACCAGCGAAGACCGACGCGGACGCATGGCTCATGCGACCGTACGGAATGGAAAAATTGCAGTGACGCGATCGCGTGCCTGACGCAAACGCATGGATTGGAATCTGCACAAATGACGCGAGCGCGTGGACGACGCGGACGCGTCACATGCGTGATCTGTAAAAATACAAATGACGCTGGGGTGATTTCTGGGCTGTTTTGACCCACTTTCCAGCCCAGAAAACACAGAGTAGAAGCTGCAGAATGAACAAAGCAAGTGGTCCCCACCCATCAACTAAAGATCTGTAAATTAATTCGAATTTAAATTCAAATATTATCTTTTAGGAAAAGATATTATTTTTATTTTTAGATAATTAGATTTTAAATTAATTAGGATTAGTTATAAATAGGGGAGACTTCTCTTCTATTGAACACGTTACATTACATTAGGGGGATTCCATTAGGGAATTCTATACAAATTTACATTCTACATTCCATGAGCAACTAAACCTCCACTGTTAAGGTTAGGAGCTCTGTCTATTTGTATGGATTGATTTTATTACTTTTTCTATTTTAATTTATGTTTTGGATTTATATTTAAGAATTGTTTTCGTTCTTTATCTTATGAATTTGGGTGGAATGGAAATATGACCCTCTTTCTATTTGAGTTCTTGTAAAACTTGGAAAAGCTCTTTACTTGAACAACAGCTTGAAAATATATTCTCCTCAATTTTAATTATCTGGATTTAATAGGATACGTGACATATAATCCCCTTATTTTTGGGTAATTAGAATTTTTGTGGCATATAAACTGAAAATTGAATTTTACCCTCTAATTGAAATTAATTGACCAAGAAATTGACAGTTAATGAATTTTAGAGGAGACTAGGAAGGTCTAAGGAATTAGGGTCTAGTCACATATAGTTTGCCATAAATTAAATCCTATATAATTAAAATAGTTAGTAAGAAAAGTAAATCCGGAAAAATAGATAACTCTGAAGCCTTAACTGTTTTCTCCATATTTTATTCCCAATTTATTTATTTGTCTATCCTTTTTATATTCTAAATTCGAATTTAAACCTTTTGAATATCTCAAAACTAATTTCTACTTGCCTAACTAAGCCAATCAATCAATCATTGTTGCTTGATCCATCAATCCTCGTGGGATCGACCCTTACTCACGTAAGGTATTACTTGGTACGACCCGGTGCACTTGCCAGTTAGTAAGTGTGGGTTATAAATTCGCACCAGTAATCCAAGAAAAGTCGCGAAGCAATGGCATAAATTTTCAGTGAACTGCAGACCCAGACTTATCAGCAAATAAGAGTGACCTAAACATATATGTCACTTCATGTACTTCTCGATGGCAACTCGATCATTCAGATATAATCTGTTTTTCACATTTCTAATCCAGGTAATCTTGATGTAACTTCCTCTACAATCACTGGTCCTAGGTGCAACCCTAAACTGATGTAAGCATTCAACTTCCATGGCCTCATGACTAGTCACGGTTGTTCTTGTCATGGGAAGACCAGCTATCGAAATACTTCGGATTAGAGCCATATCTTTCAACATAACGGTGCTCTCACCAATAGAAAGATAAAAGGTATGAGTATTTGGGTGTCATCTTTCTACAAGAGTTGTTACCAAAGTTAATTGACCTTGGATCACTCCAATTTGAGATACATGATAAAATTCAATAGCTTGCAAAAGTGGCTCGACAATCGAATTGTATGCATTCGAGAAATTCAGGTAGACAAACCTCAAAATTCATGTACCCTACAAAATATGGACAAATAATAACTCAAATTGTGTCCCTTAATTAATCGTATATAAGTTAAAACACTTATAATAAACATGAACATTAACAAAACTAATTCAACCTTTATACTAAACTAACCTTTATACTAAACTAACTAGTATAACTAATAAAATTTTTCACCAAATTAATTTTAGCTTAGTTATCATTATAACTAATTTTATTACACATACATACATCAAAGTAAAATATTTAATTATATTCTAACATAAAACGTAAATAACAATTATTTCCATTAGCTTAATAATTAGTTCCATTATGGTAATAATTAGTTCTAATCTCTAACAAATAACATTATAATAAGGGATAAGTATTTTTTTGGTTCCTAACGTTGAGGATCAGAATCGAAATCATCCCCAACGTAATTTTTGATTTAGAATCATCCTTAACGTTTTTTTTCGTATTAAAATCATCTTTTTTATTTTTTCTGGACAAAAATACTCTTCATCTCTACCGGCACCTTTACCTCCACCACCACCACCACCACCACCAACATCAGCATCAGCACCAGCACCAGCACCAGCACCAGCACCAGCACTACCAAGCATAACAACATCAAGCACAAAGCAGAAAAAGATGCAGAAGCAGAAATTCAACAAATCAAAGAATCAGAAATTCAACAAATCAACATAAATTCAACAAATTCAATAACAAAATCAACACAAACAAAAGCAGAAAGCAGAAAAAATCAACACAAGCAGAAACAGATGCAGAAGAAGTAGATGCAGAAGAAACAGAAGAAGCAAATGCAGAAGAAGTAAATGTAGAAGCTGAAGCATGACCACCAGCAGCTCGTGAGCGACGGCGGCTGGGTAGATCGGCAGCTCGGGCTCCCCTTCTTGGCGACGCAATCCACGACGGCGACGATGCAGGTGTCGGATGGTGGCGGCGGCTATGGCAATGGCCTCCTCCCCTCCACCGGTGCTCCCTCTCTCTTTCTCAGATCTCCTCTCTCGCTGCTCGTGCTCGGTGGCGAAGGACCCAAAGGTGGCGGCGATGGCAAGAAGCGATGGTAGAGACCTGTGGTGAAGATGGAGACCCGCGGTGAAGACGATAGCCTCCTCTCCTCCCTCCTTCGCGTTTCCTTTCCCCCTCCCCCACCCCTCCCAACAAAAACGCGTTTTCTTCCCTCCCCCTCCTCCCAAAACGCGTTCTGTTTTTTATTTTTTTAAAAATTTTATATTTTTTATTAAAATAAGGGTAGTTTAGGAATGAAATTAAAAATTTTATTAAAAAAGACGATTTTAATACAAAAAAAAACGTTAAGGATAATTCTAAACAAAAAATTACGATAGAGACGGTTTTGATTCTGACCCTCAACGTTAGGGACCAAAACAATACTTATCTCTTATAATAACTACAAAAATATAACCATTTATTTTTATTAGCATCTTAACTTTATCATTAATCTTAATATTATAAAAAAAGTCAAAATGCAAATTCTATCTATTTTATTACATGCAAGTATAGCTAATAAATTAAACTAACAATTTTAATTTATATTTTCATATAATATAAAATAATTAATCAAATTATCCACAATCCTAAATTAAACACTATTAATTAATTTAGCAACATGGCGTATTAAATTGTTATGGCACTAACACTAAACAAAAATTAACAAATATTCTAATATAAAAAATAACCAATAAACTCAAATCTAATTGTTATGATACTCTAACAGATACAATTAATAAACCTATAAAATAAATTTAAATTCATTATGTAATGGTTAGCTCTACCATACCCACAGATTATTATTAATAATATAAACTAACTATACATATATATAACTAATTTTATATCTACACAAAACACATTTTAATACTACCTATTTAATCTATAAACAACATTAAATTTATAATATTATTATTTTAATATTTATACTGAAAAAATTAAAATAAATACTTACATAATTAGATTAACTTTTTTAATTTTTTTCTTTTTAGGCATTGTGTATTTGGTTTAGTGAGAATTCGGTTCCAGGAGAGTGAAGCTTATTGAGATGAGTTTTTTACAGAATGAAGGGAATGAGAGTGAGAGAGATTAGTGGCGAGGGAGAGAAGAAAGAGAGGAGCCTTACACCCCACAAGAAGAGGCTACATGCGCGACAGCTGTATTTCACCACAAAACTGATCCTTAGATTTGGAGGCACTCCCTCACCATCCATCTGCTCAGATTCAACCCTGGCCGTCCATTATTCATGGTCACAAAACTGAGGCTGGTTTTTGAGGACTCAATCTCATTCGTCCGATCTCCACAGTTTCAAGTGCAGCCGTTCCATCGTTCTCCACCATATGCAAATCTGAGGGTCTGTTTTGACTCAATACCGACCCTCCAACTTTGGTGAGATAAATCGGACCCTTCGATTTGTTATCAGCCACCTTCCACTCTCGCGGATAACACAAAGCTCCAATAACGGTGGAAAACACCACTCTTTTTGCCATATGAAAAATTAAAAGTGTAGAATCGAAATTCCAAAGTACACACCAAAGATAACCAACGATGGACAACACTAACCTGCCGTTAGAAGGACTTTATTTCCGTTAAGTTTAGTGTATACGTGGCCATTAAAATGGTACGTTGGTACTCCTTATCAATGTTTAGGGTATTTGATGTGAAAAATAACAATTTTGCCTATTTTAAAATCAATAAAATATTGTTATTAAAGGATAGAGTGTCATTTTTTTGAAGCAGAATCTCAAATAACTATTCCAATATACATTCAATTATCAACTTCCTAAGTCACTATTTTCATCTCTTATCCTAGTGTTCAAGTTTAACATCAATTTCACAATTTTATCATCTAATTCTATGGAAATAGCATTCTGTCTCCCAAAAAATGAATGTTGCAACAAATTAGCATCTAAAATCGCTTTATCTCTGTACTAATCTTGGACTTCATCAAGCTAGACGAAATATTTACATCTCAACTCAAGTTTCTGTTTTATTGAAGATGAACATAATAAGACATAAGTATAAAAGGAAGACTTCCAATAAACACAATTTGAAACCAAGTTGCAGATGCATGCCTTATACAAAGGACAACGAAAGAATCATCTCTTTGGATTCCCACTGTTTGCAACTTTAATAACATCAACTCAACGCCGTGGTAGCATTTGCCACCATTGAAAGGGTTTTTTTTTTCTTCTTTCTCTTCAACACAGCTTTGGTGGATGATCTGCCATAGTCACTTAGGCTATATTTGGTTGAAAGGAAAGAAATAAAGAGGAAAGAAATAGAAAGGAAAGAAAGGAAAGGAAAGAAATTGAGTGGATTTTTATTTTTTTTAGATGTGTTTGGTTGGAAGGAAAATAAGAAGGAAAGAAATGTTATAAAAAGACAATCTTATCCCTATATTATAATATATATTGAAAAAAGTGAAGAGGTAGTATTGGAAGTATAGAGAGAAACATTAGTTTTCTCTCCATTTTCTTTCCAATGTTGGAGAGAAAAGAAATTGGTGGGCTCCATCACTTTTTTTTCCATCCATTTTCTTTCCCCTCAATTTTCTTCTCCAACCAAACAATAAAAAATAATCATTTTCCTTCCTATTTTCTTTCTTCCCTTTTCTTTCCTTCCATTTTCCACTCAAACAAACATAGCATTAAGGTGTTTCTCCGTGAAGGTACTCTCTTCCAATCTTCAAATCTCTAAACATGCCTTCAACCTCCCACCCTAGCTTCTGGAGAATTTTGTAAAACTAGGGTTCAACCAATCCAAGACTCAAAAAGCGACGTTCTACCTTTTAGTGCATATTTGGCCGCCATTATTTTGTTAAAAAAAAGATCTTTTTTCAATAAAAAAGATCTTTTTTAATTTTTTAACGTGTTTGGCAAATTTCTAGTAGTAAAAGTAAAAGCACTAGTAAAATCGAAAAAAGATCTTTTTTAAGAAGATGTAATTTACATCTTTTTTTAAAAGATCTTTTTTCCTTAAAAAAAGATGTTTTTCATGTAATAAATAAACAAAAAAGTACTTTTATATTGTTATATCCAAACATAATTGATAGATAAAAAGATCTTTTTACATGAGATATCCAAACATAAAATTACTTTTACTTTTCTATAAGATCTTTTAAAAAAAGATAACTCGAAAAAAGATCTTTTCTTAAAAGCTCACCCAAACAAGCCCTTAATAATAATATTTTGTTGATTTTTCACATTAGATACCCTAAATAATGATAAGGAGTACCAATTCACTGTTTTAATAATCACGTATATATTAAACTTAACGGAAACAGAACTTTTTTAATGGCAGGTTAATTTTGTCCATTGTTAACCATCTTTGATGTATACATTGAAATTTTAATTATGTAGTATGTACTTTTATGATCTCAAAAATTTTTCATGTGTATTTTTGTTCATTTATTCTTTTCTTATGTATTTATTTGACCTACTTTATGCATTATACTACTTGTATATATCTCTCTTTTTTTTCTTTTTTAAATCAACCGTTATTAACATCCGTCGCTATTTTTAGTAAATAAATAAGTCAAGTGATTTAAATGGGTTTTAATTTAACTAAAATATAGCCTTCTAAATCCATTAGATATATTTTTCAACAAAAATATTCAATGTATAGATCAAATTTGAGAGAGAAAGGAGGAGGCAAGGTTTTTCAAGTAGAAGGTGATAAGGATGGTTCTACATACCGTAGCATTCTATATATTATTTATATTTTCACATAAATTGCGATATATTATAGGAGTTTATGTCTATTTGTGTAAAACTCTATAAGATATAGCAGTTTATATAAAAAATGAGGATCCAAATATATTTTTTTTATTTGTTGTATTTGTCTAATATTAAACAGTAATTATTTAATGGCACAAATTGCTTTACTTTTTAGTTTTTTTCTCTCTTATTTTTTTTTGGGGGGGGGGGGGGGGGTTTGGTGAAACGGGAGGGGTGTAGATTACTTGGAATTGTATCATCGGTATATATTTAGAAAAAAATGAACAGTTTTATAAAAATTAATCTATGTTTAACTATTCAATTCAATTGTAATAAATTAGTAATTTAATTTTAATAGACCGTGAGAAATTTTACCCATACATTAGAATTAAACACACAAAAGTAAAAGTAAAATCAAGTAATAGGTTTGTGGATAATTGGTTACTTTTGTGAATCAAATATACCCCTTTCAAGTTTGTATCATCAAGTGTGTATCTAATAAATGAACAGCTAAACTGGCAAGTAATTTAACTCGAACAAAAAACCACAAGTGATGCATGGACAACATTCCCCACCCAATGGCAATCCATAATTCCCATTTTATAATTTAATTTCACAAATAATTACACGACTAATTAATTCACAACAAAATTTGCATTAACTTGTATATGATCTCAAGTTGAAATGGCTTCTCCTTTGAAATGCTCACGCCTGCTCTCCAAGAACGCCTGCCGGAATTCCTCAAAGCTTCCATCTTGGATTGCTGCTCTTATTACATGGAAGAACCTCAAATAGTGATGGGTATTGTGTCTGCAGGATTTATTGATTTAATACAACACTATCACCACTAGTACTAATAGGATACTAATACTTGTATAGTACTATTACAACTATAATTTTAGGTAACGAAAAACTTACATTTCTAGAAGAGTCTGTGCCAGCATTTCATGAACATTGAGTAGGTGATTGATGTAAGCTTTAGTATGATTTTGACACGTATAGCAGGTGCAGTTTTCTAAAATGGGGGACATATCTTTCCTGCATCAAAATGCAAGCACAAAACTCAGTTGAAAGAAGTGACATTTAATATGTAATCTGATTACTACTACTAAAAATTCAGCATTGTTTAAGCATGTTTTTGAAATGCATGGTCATCCGAGAAAATATAGTGAAGAGCAAACTCAAAAAAGTGTATATTGATGAAATGAGAGAAGGTAATTACAAATTTACAATTGATATAAACAAACAGAAGGTTTAAGTCATAGGACTATCAAGAAATTCTAACAAGGGAAAACCAATCCCTAATGTTAATTTACAACAGAAGCAGAAATACAGAACAGAAAACAGAAAGAAAAACAAAAATAATCATAGGGAAATCTCCATATATTATAGAATAATCCAATACCATATAATAAAAAGAACAGAAGGCAGTAACAACTATCATGTTACCGGTAAGCTGTTGCTCTCAAGTTAATTTTAGTGGAGTCACTTCCAATCTGGTCTGACTGTAAATTATGTTGCTCCCCGCTTTTGTCCAATGAAAAGGTTAGCGCAAATCCTCCAAGTGTGAGGGAATAGATGTACCTATGAATCATCACAAAAACCTTCCTAGTTCTTTGACACCAAACACCAGGGGAATTGATATATTGAGAAAACAGAAAGTGGAATAGCTACTTACGTTGAATCAAAAAGATCAATTCCTGCGGCAATCCCCTGCAAAATCTCCTCTGTAAGGGTAATAATAACAAATAAGCTTTTATGTGCAAAAAAATTGTATATATTCAAATCAAAGATGAATTCTATTGATTAGCATAATAGGGGGTGAACAGAATGGTAATGATTTGTTGTTTTAAAAATCGCTGTGATGGAAACTGGCATCTACTCAAGAAATCTAGATCAGAAACAGTGGTTAGTGGTTTACTGATGAAGAACCTAATATTCCAGTGGGGAATTGATATATTTTGTGCTGAATTTAAGTGAATTATTCAATCCTTCACCCACTTATTCATGTGAAATTGCATGGTTTTACTTTTCCTTCCTTATTATGTGATGTATGTGAAAAACATGTTTCCTAGGCTTTAAAAATATTAATTTTAATTACCTTTTATTGCCATCCGATGCCGTGACTTATGTGTTAAGTATTTTCAGATCTTCTAAGGCAGGAATGATTTAAAGGATGGAAAGGAGACATACAAAAATAGAAGAAAAACGCAAAATGGAGTTTTTGAAGAAACGGGCAGCGACGCGAACGCATGGACGACGCGGCCGCATGCCATCGCGAAATGGCAATGACGCGACCGTGTGATTGACGCGATCGCGCCTCATAAGCAAAATGCATATGATGCGGACGCATGACTGAAACGACCGCGTGACAAGGAAAACTCCAAATAACGCGACCGCGTGACCCACGCGGACGCGTGACAGAGGCCACGCACCAGAAATTACAGATCTCGTTCCCAGCAGTTTATGGGCTCTTTTTGGCCCAGATCCAAGCCCAGAGAACACAGACCAAGGGCTGTAAAGTGGAGAAATGAAGTGAACAATCAAGGAGCGAATTTCAAGAAGCACTTTTCATAGTTTAGATGTAGTTTTTAGTGAGGGAGGTTCTCTCCTCTCTCTTAGGTATTAGGATTAGGATTTTTAGAAATTAGGAATATTTTCATCTTCTTCAATTACAGGTTCAATGTTCCTTTTATTTGTTTTCTCAATTTAGTTTATGAATTTCTATGTTCAACTCAACTTCTTTATTTGGCTATAACTGCCCATGTTACATTTGATATCTTTATCAATTCATGATTTTAAGGTATTTCAGTTTATTATTACTCTCTTTTATTTATGTTACTGTTGCTCCCAATCCGAAGACATTTTTATTCCAGTAGATTTACTTTTCTCCTTTTGGTCTTGGTTAAGAAATCAGTAACTCAGGAGTTATTAGACTCAACGTGATCGATAATCGCTATCTTTGCTAATTAGCTTGAACTTCTACAATCCCAATCTTTTTCTAGGAATTAACTAGGATTTGAAGATCAAACTAATTAGTCACTTGACCTTCCCTTGCACTAGCAAAGGTTAACTAAGTGGAATTAAGATTCAATTTTCATCATCATTGATAAGGATAACTAGGATAGGACTTCCAATTTCTCATACCTTGCCAAAAGTTTATTTTATAGTTATTTATTTATTTTACCTGCCATTTAAATTACTTGTTCCTCATCTTTAAAACCCCGATTTACAATCTTCATAACCAATAATAAGAACATACCTCCTTGCAATTCCTTGAGAAGACGACTCGAGGTTTAAATACTTCGGTTATCAATTTATTTAGGGGTTTGTTACTTGTGACAACCAAAACATTTGTACGAAGAAATTTTCTGTTGGTTTAGAATCTATACTCACAACGCGACTATATTTTTATAAAATTCTTTACTAGAAAAAATCCTAACTTCCAAATGGCGCCGTTGCCGGGGATTTGCAAACGTGTGTCTTATTATTGGTTATTGTAAATATTTTTCTTTTACTTGTTTATTTGTTCTTGTTTTCCCTTCTTATTTTTGATAACTACTATGAATTCTTACCCCTCTCGCTTTGAGTTTGGTTCTACTTTTGCTGCAAGGAATGAAAACTATAACAGGACTATGCATCAAGGTCTAAGCAATCAAAAATGGATGGAGCCAAGAGGATCTGATCACCCCTTTAGGCAACAACACCCTCCTAGATATTATGGACAAAGACCATTCCACAATGCATACCAAGCTGATAGATATGGTGGACCGCCTTGTAGCTACCAACAAGCCCCACCCTATGCTCAGAGACCATCCTTTCAACACAACCTCAACCCACCATACTCACAAGCTTCTTTTCGCCATTCGACACCATATGATCCTTATCTGCCCCAACGCCAATCCAATTACTCCCAAGAATCACCACTCTCCTACACACCATGTCCATATGTATCAAGCCAAGAATCACAAGTTCGCTTCGAAGAATCAGTAAACCAATTTAATGCAACCCTTCATCAATTGGAGCAAGTAATAAATCAATTATCTTCCATACGTTTGGACACTCAACAGACTCTCATGGCTTCATGTGGAGAATCTAATAAAGAATGTATTGTGAAGAAGACACAAGAAGCCCCAGTGGACAGCATAGAGCATAACTTCGTACTGGAACAAGTAGAGGACGCTGTCATTGTAGAAGAAGAAGAGTTGGTTGAAGATTTAGGAGATGTTGAACCTCCGCAGGAATACAGAGTTGTAGAAAATTCCGTCGAAGACGCTACAATTGATGCTAAAGAAGATGTTACACCGCCTCCAATGCAGATATCTTATGAAGAACTAGACGGAATAACTCAAGACGCATGTTTCCTTGATGATGATGATCACGAGTCAAGTTCTCTTAGTGATGAACTTGCATCCACAAGAGAATCCTTTGAGATAGAAGAATCTTCCCCAAGTGAATACGAAGATGACGCAGAGGTCAATTTCTCTCAACCTCCTAATTATGACTCGAGTGACGAGGAAGATATCGAAGACTTTGATCAAGACATGGTTGAAACGGAAGAAATTTGCCAAGAAGTGGAGGAATTCACAGAAGATTACAAGGGAGCAGAACTTACAGAACCACTGGAAACACCTATCCCAAGGCCACTACCACCCAACACAAACTTCAAGTGGGTAAAATCCTTGACCTTTATCTTCAAATTCCCACTTGAATATGGTTTGCTTGAAACAGATGGCCAGCTTAGAGTTCTCTGCGGCTTTAAGAGTAAGAAGGAAATGGCTCGTACTCAGAGCTGGTGCACAAGGTTCAATAAAGTTCCACGCTTCAACTCGAAGTGCACGGATTGGCATAATGATCAATCGAATGGATCTCGGAAAACGTTTGGTCACCATGGTGAGAATCTACTTTCTAAACCGCCCAGCTGGAGAAATGCAGATCAAGATAAAAACGGGTGTACAGGTAGAATTTGGGATCCTGAAATCTATTCCGACAGTCGTCACCCCGGGAGCCTAAGAATATGTTTGAAGCTGCTTAAAAGCTTTACGTACCTTGTTTGGGATCCCGGAGGTTATTGGCATTCCAAGCATTGGTGGAGATTTCTGGATGAATTTAAATATAAGCCGCCATAACAGGAAGTTCATCCAATGTCCAACTTAAGGACTTTAACTAAAAGTACTAGGTGAGAGACAACCCACCATGGTATGGTCATTTCTTTCTCAATTTCTTTATTTCGTACTGTTTGAATTTTTTTTTTATGATTTCGTATTTTTTATTGAACCTGGATGCTATTCATAACATTGCATTTAGCCTTGCATATCTACATAAAAAAAAGAAGGCGTGTGACGCGACCGCATCGCTCGGGCGTTCGCGTCATTTGCGAAAAACACTCCCCACGCGTCCGCATCATTCACGCGGCCGCGTGACCTAGAGATCGGCGTAAAGATCCAACTTCCAGAAAGTTGGGCTGGAATCGTGCGGCTGTTGCGCGTTTCGCACAACACGACCCACGCGGTCGCATCTTTGACTCGGCCGCGTCACTTGCACAACACCAATCCCACGCGACAGCGTGAGCGACGCGATCGCGTCGCATGGATTGCACACCACCCCAAAGGAGACAGTGAGTTGCGCTGAACCGACGCTAGAATTGTGCGTTTCGCACGATTTCTAGCGACGCGATCGCATGCTTCACGCGATCGCGTCCTTCATTATCTACCCATTCCATGCGACCGCGTGCCCCACGCGATCGCACCAACCCAATTCCACACCAGCCACGCGACCGCGTGCTCCACGCGATCGCGTGGCTTGCAAATTATTAACCCCCTGTGTCGCGAACCCTACCCATCGCGCGCCCCCCAACCCCTTTCTTCTTCCTCTTCCCTGCAACCACCCCCCTCTCTCTGCCCTTCGCCGCCGCACCTCCGATGACCACCCAGACCCCACCGCAACGCTCCCCCTTCTCGCTTCAGACCGCCGATACAGAGATTCCTATCCAGTCAGAGCCTCCCCTACAGCAGACAGATCCTCAACCCACCACCGAGACACCAGCAGCCCATCCTTCCGGAAATGACTCCTTCACACCCAACTTGAGTGAGCATCGAGGACGATGCTATTATTTAAGTGTGGGGAGGTTGCCATCTCTGGCATCTATTTATTTTGGTGAATCACCACAAATTCTCTTCTTATTTTGTCCATTTTCTGTATTTTTGCACATTTTTCTCTTTTTGCTTTTTTATTGTACTTTTTGCATTACGCACTTTGAGCTATATGTATACATCTTGGATATTTTAGCTTGATTTGCACCTTAGTTTACTAGTTATTTATTAAGTGGATTAATTAGTATAGTTTACCCTTTTTAGCATATGATAGTTGATTTGATTGAAAATAAAAAGGAAGTAAGCTAGAGACTTTAACAGAATCAATCCACACACCTTGTATATATAGTATTACATGTTAGTTAGTTAACAACATTTCATCAAGGAGGAACACTAAAAGTTTAAAGCCATCCAATATATTTTACATTGAGAATAATGGGAACTCTTAATTTCTACTTACATGACATACTTAAGTGATATATGATTTTTGAGTTAGAAAACACACAGCCTGTGAATTTTGAGCTTAATTGCATGGTTACATTTAAACCATAATATTTTATTCCTGTGTGTTCCGCCCTTCTTATTTATTCTGGTGTTCTTTACTTTGTTTTAATCTATATGTCCGATTATAGAATATAGATACATACCAAGAAAGTGATTGAGGTCATTGTTTGATTCTAGCTCACCATTCTCAAATTAGCCTACCTTCTACATCACCCTTGTTAGCCCCCTTGAGCCTTTAAATCCCCTCTTGTTTTATAACCACATTACTAGCCTTAAGCAGAAAAACAAAATAAAAATCCCAAGTTGAATCCTTAGTTAGCTTAAGATAGAAATTGTGTATTGTGTAAGTGTGGGAACCTTATGGGAACATGGATGAAAGAAACAAAAAGGTAGAAAGTTAAAAAGAATAAAAAAATTATTTTTAAAAGTTTTGGTAAACATGCTCATGTGAAGTCAAAATAATTTAATTACCATGTGTAACAAAAAAAAATTTATTTTTCAGTATTTGAATAAAGGGGATACAAAAAGAATTTCCCAAACGCAAAAAGCGACGCACATAGGATAAACATAAATAAAAAAATTAAGATATGAGCATGTAATATAAAAGATGGGAAAAATATGGAAAAATAGGTAAAGAAGCTTTGTTTTACAAAATATGTATGTTAGGTGAGATCTTAGACTAATCAAGGATTCACTTAATTAGCTCACTTAGCCTTATACATATGCCCTTACCTTTACCTTGGTCCCATTACAACCTTAATTAAAGACCTCATGATTTTTGTATGCCTATATTCTATAATTGTTGATTGGTTAGATGAATAACAAAGTTATGAAAAACAAGGATAGAAAGAAGAATAGAGTGATTAACCCAATAAATACTGAGTGACTAGAGAGTAAACACAAAATCCAGTGAGGGTTCAATAGCTCATCACCATATATCTCTACCTCTATTGCTAATTGTCTTGCAAGTTTGAAAAATATTTTATTTACCCATCTCAATTGTAAAAGTGTTTTAATATTATCTAAGGTTGGCTATGCATATATGATTCCTTGAGAATGTGAATTAATTTGACTACATGTAAAGCTTTATATATAGGTGAATGATAACTAGATTTGCATGACTTATTTAGGTAGATGCATTTAGAATAGATTGCATTGCATGAGATTCCACCACTTTACCTTACTCTTTATCTTGGATTTAGCATGAGGACATGCTATTGTTTAAGTGTGGGGAGATTGATAAACCCATATTTTATGATATATTTTGTGCTGAATTTAAGTGAATTATTCAATCCTTCACCCACTTATTTATGTGAAATTGCATGGTTTTACTTTTCCTTCCTTATTATGTGATGTATGTGAAAAACATGTTTCCTAGGCTTTAAAAATATTAATTTTAATTACCTTTTATTGCCATTCGATGCCGTGACTTGTGTGTTAAGTATTTTCAGATCTTCTAAGGCAGGAATGATTTAAAGGATGGAAAGGAGACATACAAAAATGGAAGGAAAGCGCAAAATGGAGTTTTTGAAGAAACTGGTAGCGACGCGAACGCATGGACGACGCGGCCGCATGCCATCGCGAAATGGCAGTGACGCGACCGCGTGATTGACGCGATCGCGCGCCATAAGCGAAACGCATATGATGCGGACGCATGACAAGCGACCGCGTGACAAGGAAAACTCCAAATGATGCGACCGCGAGACCCACGCGGACGCGTGACAGAGGCCACACACCAAAAATTACAGATCTCGTTCCCAGCAGTTTATGGGCTCTTTTTGGCCCAGATCTAAGCCCAGAGAACACAGATCAAGGGCTGTAAAGTGGAGGAATGAAGTGAACAATCAAGGAGCAAATTTCAAGAAGCACTTTTCATAGTTTAGATGTAGTTTTTAGTGAGGGAGGTTCTCTCCTCTCTCTTAGGTATTAGGATTAGGATTTTTAGAAATTAGGAATATTTCCATCTTCTTCAATTACAGATTCGATGTTCATTTTATTTGTTTTCTCAATTTAGTTTATGGATTTTTATGTTCAACTCAACTTCTTTATTTGGCTATAACTGCCCATGTTACATTTGATATCTTTATCAATTTATGATTTTGAGGTATTTCAGTTTATTATTACTCTCTTTTATTTATGTTACTGTTGCTCCCAATCCGAAGACATTTTTATTCCAGTAGATTTACTTTTCTCCTTTTGGTCTTGATTAAGAAATCAGTAACTCAGGAGTTATTAGACTCAACGTGATCGATAATCGCTATCTTTGCTAATTAGCTTGAACTTCTACAATCCCAATCTTTTTCTAGGAATTAACTAGGATTTGAAGATCAAACTAATTAGTCACTTGACATTCCCTTGTACTAGCAAAGGTTAACTAAGTGAAATTAAGATTCAATTTTCATCATCATTGATAAGGATAACTAGGATAGGACTTCCAATTTCTCATACCTTGCCAAAAGTTTATTTTACAGTTATTTATTTATTTTACCTGCCATTTAAATTACTTGTTCCTCATCTTTAAAACCCCTATTTACAATCTTCATAACCAATAATAAGAACATACATCCCTGCAATTCCTTGAGAAGACGACTCGAGATTTAAATACTTCGGTTTATCAATTTATTTAGGAGTTTGTTACTTGTGACAATCAAAACGTTTGTACGAAGGGATTTTCTGTTGGTTTAGAATCTATACTCACAACGCGACTATATTTTTATAAAACTCTTTACTAGCAAAAATCCTAACTTCAGGAATTCAGCTTTAGAAGCATGTATACGAAGATGATAGACTGAAAAGAAAAAAATAAATGTCTTCGGAAATACAAGGAGGTAACTACATCCATCAAGCTAAGCAGGACGATAACATATAAGAGCTTAATTATATAAATCATGTACCTGGGAGTCCAAGCCCACATGTTAAGCGTGGCTTCTCGTCTGGCAAGATATCCTGAGAAAAAGGTTACTTAGTTAGGAATTTCAGATAAAACTAAAAAATGTCCAGCATGAATAGTAATCTCTACAAAACATCCGCACATACACAAAAATAGTTACAAGAAAATCAGGTTTTACGGTTTCAGCAGTAGTCTATACTTGTCAAAATTATCACAACTTAGCTTGAACTATTACATAAAGTTCAATTAAAAAATGGGGTCTTATTGAACAACTCCTGAAATGACACTTACCATAACTTCTCTTAAAAGAGCAGGTCGCTCGTCAATGCCCTCTCCAAGTCCAAATCCTCCAATCCAATAGCCTGCATCAATGATCATAAGTAAGTTATGCATTTCAAAAAGATTTAACTTTCAATAATTTAAGTTCCATAATGAATAACATGCATTTGTCACAGCAGAGGGACTAACGGTGCATCTTACATATACCAGCGCCAGCAAGTGAGGAGTAATTAAGGAACAGATAATGGATTGCTCTATGACAATACTCAACGTATTGATAACATCCTAATACCTCTACAATTTAGGCTTACACAAACTGAAGAAAAACAAAGAACCTGATACATTTCGCTTAGCTACCTCCTCTGCACATCGCTTCCTTTCTTCCAAACTTGTGCCTCCAACGATGGCACCAAAGATAGATCCAGCTGCCTGAATGTTGAGATCAAAATTAATGAATTTATCTTTTTGTCTTAATTTTTTGGCTAGAAAAGAAAAAAAAAGCAAGAAGGAAGACAAGATATCAACTATTTCAATTGCAAGAAATGAATTCATAACACAGCTAGAGAGGAAAATCATAAACTGTCCTTTACCGGATACAACGAAATGCAGTCATCAAGCCATCTCAAAGTTCTATCTACCGAGGTTTTGTTCCTTTTCTCAGAGACCCAAGCAGGTACTTCATCTGCCAAAGATGCCCATATATTTGGCTTCATGCAGGATATCATTTCAATATAATCTTTAGGTTTAATCTGGTCATGTCAAAATTTAAAATTAGAAAGATATACAGTACTATCATAAAGACAATATTCAAACCCAAGTGGCAATAAATTTACCAATAGACGGCCACAAGGTGTCTCGAAAGAAGCTCCAAGTCTGGTAGCTGCTTTGGACTCAGGAAGGCACTGTATAGAATCCCTGGGTACAGCTGCAATTCCATGTTGTTTCAAACCAAGCATTTGGTGAAGGCCTCCTATTTTTGATATAGTGGTTGTAGAGAGTCCTTCCAAACTAGAGAAGTAGACAAGAGAAAATAATGAGAGGGCATTATGCGAAGATTGTGAACATGAGGGTGCCTATAACTTACAAGTGCAGAGGAGACACTTGAAGGAGGTTGGAATCAGGCGATGGGAGAGAAGGGAGAAGCTCAGGGGAGATGAAGTGAGGGAGGCCTTTTCGAGTAGCCAGGAGAAGAGCAGGGGTTTCGATTGGCGCCGGGCAGCTTCCCACCTCGAGTACTCCCACACGAGCGCCACTGCTACTCAATGCTTTCTTCACTGCAAACTTCATTTGCAGAGTGCAGTTGCAGCACCTATGTCCTATGTGCTATGATAATTCTGATGAATCAAAACGATGTCAAACTCTGAATTCACTAAAATTCAAGTTGTATCAAAAACATTTAATCCCAAATGGAAGTCCAGATCATAAAAATTACCATCAATAAGAAAGATAGCGCAAAATTCAAAAGAACTTAATCTACATTAAGCACAACTATCACAAAAGTTTGCCAGACACTCATTTCAAAACTATACTTCACCTCATACCAATAGAAACAAAACACTTCCATTGGTTCTACTAATCTTAGTAATACTCTCTATTATGCCATTCATTCTTACTCTAATTTACGTAAAGGTACCAATAAAATGCCAATTGAAATTTAAGCTTAAAATTTAACAAAACAATAGCCAAAAAAGGAAAAAGAAACAAAAAAACTAAGAATTTGATCTAAATCTACCGGTCAATATTAATTAGTAAGCTAAGGTTCAATCACTACATAAGCTAAATAGAAAAAAAAGAAGAAAGTAGAATGAAGCAAATAGAGTCAGCGTCTAATGAAAAACCTACGCAATTGTCGTGGATGAGAGGTGAAGCTCTTGCGGCGGAGCAACTGAGGTCGTGGTGGCAGATAATCAAACGGCGCCGGAGACGAGGATGGCAGCGGAAGGAAAAGGGTAAGGGTTTCCAAACCGTTATTATTCAAAAGTTTTCTATTTACAATTCAAGACCTGAGAATAAGCGTGGGTAATTTTCTTAATACTTTTCAAATGTTATAGTATTTTTTTTTAAAAGGTGACAATTTTTAAACTAAATTGCAAATTATTTACTTCAACACATGCAGCTTTTAGAGAGTTTTGATAAATTTTAGAATTTCTCATTTTATTTTTTAACACACACAATCATCAAAATAATATATTTTAATTTATAAATTAAATAAAAGTAACAACAATAAAAATTCCAATTCACTACTTTTCTTTCGTTCCATAATAAATTAAAATTTTGATAATAATAAAAATAGTCATATAAAAAATGAGAAAATTTTGGAACCAAAATATGTGGCTCATTTTTTCATATATGGAAACAATAATGGTGTAGTGCAATGAAATGGATGGATGAACAAAAATTTTTCTGCTATGATATCGATATAAATCGTAACTTGCGTTTTATTATTTTTAATAGCTTTTTATTTTTTTTGTTCATCAAAATAATAAAATGCAGCCTCCGTTTTATTATTTTCAGGTTTTTAATTATTTTTTTATTTTCTTGTGGCCCAAACGCACTTTGCGTCTTATGGATGGGTAATATTTTAAATTTTTTTAAAACAACAAAATGCAGCCTGCGTTTTTTGGGGTTGTCAAATTTTTTCTTTTAAAGAAGCAAAACGCAGGTTGCATTTTTCAGGTGTCAGAAACTTTTTTTGGATAGCATAAAACGTAGGTTGCATTTTTTGGAGAAAAAAATATTTTAATCAAGAGTGTTGCCTATAAATACAATTCGGAATTCATTTGTAATCCCTCACTTCACTTGTACTCCTATTCTTCTCTCTTCCGAATATGTCATAGTTGTGAATTTTTTTTACAGTTACTTGTGTCAAAAAAAATCGGATTAGGTGGAGTTGAAGTTATGGAAGGTGTTGCAAATTTGCGAGTATATTATAATGGTGAGATTATACTAAACACACATGAATGAGTGACTTTTGTTTGTGAATGTCCATTGTCATTTGCTATTTCATGCACCATGAATTTTATAGAGTTGAAAAATGATCTTTATGATAACATATAAAGTCATATTTCGAAAAGAGTGAACAACATTTTATACAGAAATTCTGTACAAGTATTTGGTGGGCTGATACAGTTTCAAATAACGTCCATCACTAACGATGCAAGTATGCAGCAAATGTTCTGTATTTATCAACAAACCCGATTTCACGTGCCAATGATAGAGCTGTATGTTGAGTTCGAACAACATTCGAGTTGGACGCGGTTGGCGAGGAGGTCAATGTGGATGAGCTCGGGGATATAGATTGGGAAGAAGATAACAACGACAGTGAAGAGGAGTTCGAAGCCAACTATGAAGTCGACGACGAAAACGATGATGGAGACTTGGTAGGCAATCCGACGGTATAAAATGAAGCGGATGCGATTGTACGTCAATACCCCTTTGGTATTCCGTCTTTTATGTGGACTCTGGATCTCGAAGCCATGCATGCCCCAGAATTTCCTCATTATGTGAATATGGTTATGTTATGATTATTAATTCAAGTTACAACTAGTGTGCGTTTTATTTGCCTTGTCTGACTGATGGTGGTTCGCAATAATAATAATAATAATAATAATAATAATAATAATAATAATAATAATAATAATAATAATAATAATAATAATAAACATTACCGTCGCACAAGTGGAACACCAACATCGAGGAGCTCATTGCACGGAATAGGGGCCACGAACGGCATACGCTCTCATGCCCAAACAAAAAACAGAATGAGTGGCCCATCCATCTCTTTACAGTTGTACCGTGATGCATAACACAACGATCTGTATAGATGTGCCAGACTAGCTGCCCTCCAACTGTATTATGGAATCCAATGAAAATCTAAAAGTAGAGGCAAAAACTTCGAGTTCAAAGCCGTGGTAGACTTATCTGGAAATACCACTGTACCAAGCACACAGAAAATGTGAGCTCTGACGTACCGCTCAATAGACTCTTGCGTGTCACGCAGTTTAGTGTCTCTGCACTGCCGGACCCATGCAAGATTTACCTTGCCCAAGACGTGATCGTTCGGACCCGGCTGCCGACTAAAACAAGCGATGCAGTTATCCACCAAAAACTGGTGACTGCTATCCAATCTACCGGTGACGGGGTGTCCGTTAATCTGGAGGCCAAGTATATGTATCACATCTTCTAGCGTCACCATCACCTCGCCCACTGGAAGGTGAAACATGTGGGTTTTTGGCCTCCACCATTCCACCAAGGCACTTAACAGTGCAGAATGGTCTCTCATTTCACCTATTCGTGAAATTTGTTGAAACCCAGTCAATCAATGCTAGTGCCACTGTAGCTCGCTCGTTAAAGGTATCCGACGGATCAAGTTTTTTAGGCAACAAATTTCTGATAGTCTGCAAAAAAAGGATAATATTTATTGATATTAACAACAACTATCACCATAATACTAAAACTTACTAGTAATTTCTTAATATTAGCAGTTAATAATAATAATAATAATAATAATAATATGGTTACTACTAATGATAATAATAATAATAACAGGCCTGCTACACATCTATGTAACCATGCAACTAAATTGGTCTAAACTCAAATAGAGTCATGCATATTAATGAAACGTGAAAACATGCACCCAAAAATCCCTTCGTTACTTCGCGCTTATTATGAAGAAATGTAATTTTTCCTCAACATGAAATCGCTACATGAAAAACCTCCTTCTCTTCGAATCTCTCTCAAAATCACTCAAACTTCAGTCACGGTCTCTGCGGAAACCACTACTGGAGAAGAATCGCGACAAGATTTCGTCAAGAACAAGAAAAAACGAATGAAAACAGCAACAAAGACTACCAAAGGTATGAGAAAAACTACTGTTCATTTGAAATCTTGTAATGTGGCATTTCTCCTAGTTGTATTTCAGGATTACTGGATTGATTTGCTTCGTTCAGTAGATCAATGTATTGTGATTGTATTTTTACAGTATAACTAGGGGTTTGCATGAAGAAATACTATTCATAATCATTCAAAGCTTATAATGATTTATTCACCACATGGATTGTATTCAGTTTGGTGAGTTTGGTTATTCTCATTCACTTGATATTTAGTGTGTTCAGGGTTTAGGCTTTATTCTGATTGCATTTTTATAATATAACTAGGGCTTTAAATCAAATTTGTTCTTATTTTTATTCAGTTAGTGGATAGTGTAACTAGGTCTTTGAACTTGAGTGTTACTCTATTTAGTTAAGTTCTATTGCATGAAGAAATACTATTCATAATAATTGAAAGCTTATAAAGATTTATTCACCACATGGATTGTATTCGGTTGGTGGGCTTGGTTATTCTCATTCACTAATTATTTAGTGTGTTCAGGGTTTAGGCTTTATTCTAATTGCATTTTTACAATATAACTAGGGATTTGAACTTGATATTTACTGCATGCTTGTGCTTTTAAGTGTATTGACTGAAGTATTGGTAAAAAAATTTCATTACAGCAAAACACAACAAGACAATAGTGACAAAAAAGGAGAAGCCATATTATAATGTAAGCACATTAAATATATTTATCCGCTTTCGTTCAAATAATATCTATTTTGTATTATAAAAATATTCTCACATTCTGTTTCAAAACTTGCAGAAAACTCATGATTGCAGATGCCAAACAAAGGCAATAGCAACAGTATTTAGGAATATGATTCAAGAAAAGAGAGATATAGTTGAACAAATGGGATTTGGGTCCCTGACACATGTCCTAGAAATGAATGTCTCTTACGCCCTATTGAGAGAATTGATTGATTTCTTTGATGACTATAAGGGATGCTTGAAAACTCTCCAGGGGAACATTAAAATAACTCCTCGCAAGGTAGCAGCTGCACTAGGCATAAACAACGGCGGTAATACACTTTCCACTTCTTGCTTATTTTCCGTTCATTGCTATATCTTTTGGCTGATTTGTTGCTATTAAAATATTATAGGGAATATTTTTTATGACAAATTTGATTACACAAAACTAAATTGGGAAGACAAATAATGTGCTGGATATGAGCGTTGAAGGGGAGGAAAACCGGCAAAAATTCAAAAGGACTTTTGTCATTTTCATACAAAAGTGCTTCTTGCTACCGACCACGGTAAAGGTGGCCTCCCCAATACATAAGCCGCCTATCTTTCATGTGGAAAACATCCAAGAGTGGGATTGGCCAAAACATGTGCTCAACTTCTTGATGAAAGGAACAGAAAACAAGAGAAAGGGAACAAAACAGTCCATTGATGGCTGTGTTTTTGTTTTGATGCTGATATACTTCCATAAAACTAAGTTCCCTCGCCCATTCGGACCTGATGCTCCCCCAGAATCGTGGGTGGCCCATTGGACAAAGCAAAAGATGCTTGACCAGATTTCGAGGGAAGCAACTGACCCATTGGTAAATTAAACAAAAAATTCCCCCTAAAATTTTATTTCAAATGCTTCTAAAATAAACTACTAACTAAATAAACTTGTGTTTTAGGTTATAATTGATTTATTTCTCCTACTTGCAATTGTTAGTATATTCATTTGAATCTTTGTGCATTCATAAACACTTTTCTTCATTATTAAATATTTGTCACGTCTTATTCACCATATGAATCTTATTCGGTTCGGTGGGTCTGATCCGTTTGGTTCACCTGATTGTTAGTGTCTTCAATTAAATTCTTGTGCATGCAAAAATATTTTTTTGATCATTAAATAATTATCACATTTTATGGCATTTTATTCAGCACATTACTATTATTTGATTCGGTGGGTTGCTAATGTTGATTCAGTTGATTGTTACTGTATTTCTCATCAAATAAATTTCTGTTTTAGGGACTTTTGTACAGAAAGAACATAAAGAAGGAAGAAAAAACAAAGAAGTTAGATAAGAAGGAAAAAGGAAAGAAAGAAAATAAAGAAAATTGTTGATCTGGATTCTTCTTCGGAAGAAGAAAGATTTTCTGAAACTGAATCCGAATCCGACAAAACACCACCAGCAAAGAGAACAAGACAAAAGAGGGTGGTTAAAAAACAAAAGCTTGTTGATACGGATTCAGAAACAACAACTGAAAATGAAAGCACTCCAACGGATTCAGAAAGCAAAAGTGAATCCGAAAACTAGTAAGTTTGATTTTCATATTGATTTCATTTAACTTGTATTTGCTTAAAGTTGTTCTTATGCATTTGTTCTTATGTATTGCAGAGAAGAAGAAATTGAAAAAAGTGGCACAAAGAAAAGAAAACAACCACAGAAGGTGGTTAAAAAAAACAAAGCAAAAAAAGAAAGCATGTGCTGACAGATTCAAAGGGCACAAGTAAATCTGAAAGCCAGTAAGTATTGGATGATGTTCATTTATATGATTGTATGATATTCATCTGGTTTAGTTTTTGCATTTCCTTGCTTAAAATTGTTTATGTATGCTAGTTAAGTAAAAGTAAATTTCAAATGTGATATTGTTCAATGCAGTTGCTCAAGTTGAGTTCTTTTTTATTCGGAAATATTTTTCTTGATGATTGAATGACTATCACGTTTTGTTCGGCGTATGAATTTCTTTCGGTTTGGTGGTGTCTGTCAGTTTCGTTCACTTGATTGTTAGTGTCTTTTTCTTGCTTATATTTTTCTCTGGTATAAATTCAATGTCTTTGTATATGTTACAGAGAAAAAGAAATTGAGAAAACACCCATAATAAAAAGAAAACAACTGCAAAGGATGGCAAAAAAGCAAACATAATCTGACAAGCAGTAAGTTTCTCGAATCGTATTTTCTTTTACTTTATTGATGCTTTCGTTTTAGGTTCCTTCAAACTTATTTTATGAACTTTCATATCTGAGCAAATACAAGACAGCGTTACAAAAAGAAGAAGACAAGCATTGGAGACAATAAGAGAAAAGAGGTTAAAGAAAAGAAATGATGGAGCTCAAATAGCTAAGGTTGCTCCGAATCAATCTGACTCGACTGAGCCACAAAATTATTTGTCTGAGACGTAAGATTTTGGCTTCTTTTACCGAGTTATTTTTCTTTCTTTGCTAACTATTGATAGAACATTTTCTAATTCCTCTGGATTCAATTACTAATATTTATTTATTTTGGTTAGATTGATGACTGTAAATCTCAGAAGTGAACTACTCTTGAAAACTCAGGGAAGCTCCACACCGTCTGTAAATGCCCAAGACAATACCAGGTAAATTGGTTCGTTGCACTCTTTACTTTTGATTCGGTGGTTTCCAAAAATGAATTTCATGTGTTTCTAGACCACTGCTTTTAATCTTCGTTTCTAATTTTAATTTGCCCAGAAATCACGATAAAATATTTTAGAAAAAAGAAAATCCATCCAAGAAAGACTTTTAAAAGTTCACGAGTGTAAGTTAAAAATATTTATGTTACTCTTTTAGATTTAGGTAATTATATTTTATTTAATTAATCTCACGGAAAAGGTGATTAAATTTCACTAGCGCTACACCCAATTTTGAGCTACAAATCATTGAGGTTCAACAAGAAACTCATTATGAACCTTTGAAAATATGAGTTTTTGAATATGCGGATTCCCGTTTCTTAGAACAAATTCTAATTATTCAACATTAACTTCTTCCTTGTTTACATTCCTTAGAAATCCTCTTGCATTGTCTCTTCCAAGTTCTTTTCAGGAAGAGTTGATCAATGATGACTTTATCTGTGTCCCTCGAGAAAGTTAAACACCACAAACCTCTGATGAAGAGTAAGTTTATAAATATTTATTCACCACATGAATCTTGTTCGGTTCGGTGGGCTCATAAAATATTTTTTTATTATTTTTAATAGAATATGATAATAGTTTGGGATCATTAATGAACTGCTTCCTCCTTAATGCAGCATCCCTTGGGAACCACAACAGCAGCCCAACAAAGAACCACCGGCACAACAAACTGAACAACAAAAGCAAGCTACTAAGGAATCTTCACCAAGGAATACAGAGCCAGAACCTTCAATTAATGTGTAAGTTTTAATTAATATTGTTTTTATAATCTTTGGTCTAGCTGGTAATTAAAATCCCTTCTATTAGAAAAATCTGTATCATTACTGAAATCTTTTCTGTTTAATGCAGCTGTCCTCCCAAACAACAACAACAACAACAAGCACAATCTGAATTGTAAGTTTTACCATTGTTCACCACATTGTTTAATTTCGGTTTAGTGGGCTTGGTTATTTTAAATCACTTGATAGCTAGTGTGTTGAAGATTTAGGGTTATTCTGATTGCAGGCAGCAATGCTTTTCTAGCTATTTTATTATTTATCATGTTTTATTCGGTGCATCAATGGGATTCGGTTCGGTGGGCTCATAAAATACTTTTTATTTTTTTTAATAGAATATGATAATAGTTTGGGATAATTATTGAAATGTTTACTGTTTAATACAGCAGCCCTCTGGAACTGCAACAACAGCCCAGCAAAGAAGCAACAGCGCAGCAATCGGAAGAAAAAGTACATGTTAATGTGTAACTTTTACTACTTTTACAAATCCTGATAATTTCACTTCATTACATACTTTAATTGTAAGTCTTATCTCTTTTGTTTCTTACAGCTGCCCTCCAAAACCCGAAAAGTAGGCTGTCAAGATATCTTCACCGAGAAAAATGGAGCCAGAACCTACATTGTTTGTTACGAGTTCTGTTATTAAAGAGTTAATCAACGATGACTATCTCTAGGAAGTTTATGATAATGAGTAAGTTGCATATAAAATTCTATTTATTAATTTTAATGGGTTGTTTTTGAATTATTTTCTGTTTAATGCAGCAGTCCTGCCAAAAAACAACAGCAACCTAGGCAAAAGGAAGATGATATGCCTTCCTTTAGCCTTGGGATAAGTCCACCAGCATCTCAACCAACTCATCCCTCTGAGCTGCCTATTTTACAGCTTGAAATCCTGACAGAGGTGGTGGTAGATGCTGGAGTGACGGCAACATTAAAGTTTGCTGAAGCAACATTTTCCGAGCCAACCTTACCAGCTGCTGAAGTTTTTAAAACTCTGGAGAAAAAGATAAAAATCTCGAAGGAGTTGATCGAAAAGTGTTATCATTGGATGACACATGTGAAAACGACAAAAGATAGTAGCAACGAATATGATACAATATTCGTCTTGAAAGATGAGGCACTTTACGAGGGGTTAAGAGAATATTTCGTGTCTCTAATGCCCAAAGAACAAGTGCATGACGCGATAAATTCTTTGCCAATTGCGTTAACATTAATGATTTTTATAAACACTCTTACACAGTATATCTCATAAATTTTCTTCATGTAGATTGTCAGTATACATAGCATGATTCTCAACCAAATAAAAGTTCACCGATATCAAGAACAAATATACATTGTGCCGCTGGATATTGTGATAAGCTAAATTTCTTATTCTCTGCTGATTGCTGTTCAGTTCAGTGGAAATGTTAATATTGATTCACCTGATTGTTATGTGTTCTGTTGAGTTATTTTGCATGAAGAAAACTTTTCTCTTGATGATTGAATGTCTTTCACATTTTATTCAGCATATGAAATGTGTTTGGTTCGGTGGAAATGTGATTTTTAATTGATGTTCATTTTGCAGAATTTTATGTTGGGAACACATGGCGTGGACTACACTGATAAAAGGACAAACAAGGCCTACAGGTTCGATATTGAGCAGTATGCCCACCAACGCCAGTTTCTTGAGAAAAGAAAACTTGCATCGCATCCATTTGTAAGTTGTAATTTCTAAAAATTCTTCGATAATTCTCTTGTTTGCTATGTTTCGACTGAAATATTCTATCATTTTCCCAAACTTCAGCTATTTGTGCCAATTTGTAATGGAGTGCATTGGTGGTTGTGGATTGCTGATGTCAACAAGAAGAAATTCTATGTCCTTGACCTTATCAATAAGGTGAAAAAAGATATATCTGAATCAAGAGTGAAACTGAACAAATTTGTTGTAAGTTATTTTGTTGTAAATTATTCAAACTATTTAGTAGATAAGAGGAGTTCGGTTCACTGTTGTTGCTTCTCTTTATTTACTTTTTGTGTCTCTTTCACTGTTTAATAATTTTCCAGATGAGGGTGTACGATGGGGCGGAATCCTTAATGGAGGACGGACTGGGAGAGGAAGCAGAGTATATGCCACTGAATGGTCAACGTACAAAGTAAGAATCTTTCTCTTCTATAATGCTATTTTTAATGTGTTTTATTTTGTATACTATTAATCATATTATACTCAATTTTTGATTAGCTATGATTGTGGAATATACGTGATGAAATGGCTCGAAACAATTGATCCACAAAAGATCAAAAGCGAAAGAGATATAAATATAAAGTTTGGACACAAGTAAGTACTTTCTAAATTAATAAACTTCTTTTTTTTCTTATTTCATTCAGTTCAGTGGATAGTGTAACTAGGGCTTTGAAATTGGTTGTTATTCAGTAGTTCTTTTTCATGGAGAAATACTATTCTTGTTGACTGAAATTTGATCACCATTTATTCACCACATAAACAATGTTTGGTTCGGTGGCCTTCTTTTATTTTGTTCAGGGTATAGGGTTACTGTGATTGGATTTTTACAGTATAACTAGGGTTTTGAATGAAATTTGTTGTTAATTTCATTCAGTTCAGTGGATAGTTTAACTAGGGCTTTGAAGTTGGTTGTTACTCTGTTCAATACTTCTTTTGCATGGAGAAATAATATTCTTGTTGATTCAAAGTTAATCACCATTTATTCACCACATGAATATTGTTTGGTTCGGTGGCCTTTGTGATTTCGATTTACTTGATATTTAATGTGTTCAGGGTTTAGGGTTATTGTGATTGCATTTTTACAGTATAACTAGGGTTTTGAATGATATTGTTCTTATTTCAATTGGGTTCATTTCTTATGTAACTAATTCCTTTCAATTGAAATGTAGGAAGAGATTGATGACTTCAGGTACCAATATGGTCCGAATCTTCTGGTGCACAAAATGAACAAAATCAGAGACCAAGTGATTTGGGAATCTGAAGCAATAAGACTCCCAAAATCATCTGCTATCTTCTCCAGCTCTTATTGTAAATTCACATATGGGGATTTAGATAGTAAATAGCATATACTATGATTGACTGGTTGTAATTAACAATATTTTGTTTAACTTGTTAAGATAGCAAACAATGCTTCTTTCGATGTATATGTATCAATATTAATGTAAATGTTAATATATATATATATATATATATATATATATATATATATATATATATATATATATATTCTTAATATCAATATATATATCAAATGTTAATATTTATATTTGATTCAAGATGGATTACTCATCTGAGATGTTAATTTATATATCTGTTGGAACTGTCTGGCTGCTATTTTATTCCAGGTTCTCAGTGATTGCAATCAGTGTATTTACTAATACATTAGGAACACCAAAAAACACAGTGAACCGAAATTAATATACTGGTCGAACTGAAAGTTGCAAACACATTATACAGAAATTCAAAGAGCTAATTATAAAAAAATGTTTCTATCAGTATTCAGTTTTAGAAACACCTGAACTCTCTGACATAGCAAAATAAATTGACTATTTAATAAAAAAATTGACTTTTGGAATAAAGAATTTTACAAAAATAGTGACTATTCATTAAAGACTAATAACAGTCAGAAATTAACCCTCCTATAACCTTGGTGAACCAAAATTTGCTCATGGGTGAACAAAACTTTATATTAATAAAAACTAAAACTCGTATAATCCTCTCTTGGATAATTCATATCTGGTGCATTGTAAAGAGTGGAGCTTGACTGAATCGATGATCTGGCGTCTAAAAGGTTCAACTAAAAAAACATAATTAATTGTATATTAGCAAAATGCACAATTGAATTTTTACCTAATCGAAAGCAAGTCAATTTTACCTCGCTTGGAGCTGTCTTTTTCTTTTTCTTCATGACATTTGAGATCTTTTTTTCCAAGTTTGATCCAAGTCTGTTCTTGGGCCGGCCTCTTGTTTTCACACATGGCGGGCTTTGAAGGTCATTCACATCGCTCAACATCGCTTCTTCGTGGGATAACAAACTTTTTCCTTTGCTTCCCTCTTAATATTCTTGCATCTCGGCCATGACCTTGTCAAACACTCGGTGCAAAATTCCGGTCAACTCCTCGAACTCGGATGTAAATTTACATATATTGTGTGACCGAAACACCAATTCATCGAATCTCTTACTTCTTGGCTCCAGTAGAGGCCCACCTTGGCTGCTCTTGATGTGTGTGTGCCTCCTCTTTATGTTCTTACTCTAGCGTTCTAGTATGTATTTCGGTGCCATATTATACACTCGCTCAAAGCTTAGGACGCTTAGGGAATGGTGGTACAATATGCCTCTTGACTCGGACAGCAAGCACTGGCACTTTACCTCTCGTGATATTGCATCATAGGTAATGACAAACTTGTTGAATGTGGAGTTCGAAACCTGCTCTACGACTTCGTATGTTGTGAAACCTAGGGTGGAATGCATTGATCTTGTGATACAGTTCACTTTACCTCCGAATTGAGCTTGAACTTCCCTGAACTTCTCGTGGGTATACACATGCTGAAACTGTGCCTCTATTGCTGATTTTGTTGCACACGGTATCACGGTGTGAAAATCTGCAGCATCCAATTCTCTTTCTCTTTGCTCTATGCTTGCTAGGCAATTGTCGTATTGCTTCACGAATTGTCTCAGGGAGCTGTTCAGTGTGATGAACTTGTTGAAAAATGAATGTATGCTCTTGCTCCTTTGTGTGCTTCTCATCCCAGCCCAGAAGTGGTGATCCAAGTAAACTTGAATCCATATATGCCGATCCTCGTACAGCTCTGCATAATAAACCGAACCCATAAGGTGTGGTGAAGCGAAAACAGTGCATGTTTTGAAAAAATATGGGCATGAAAATAATTTGAATTGAAACCCCAATTACCTGAAAGCCACTTGTTCCTTCCGAGGCCATACTTTAGAAGGAAATCGTTCCAATTTCTGTCAAATGCATCTTTTGTGTACGAGTTCCAAACAACATGGCTCATCTCTTATTCAATTTTGTCGTGTCCCTTGTAGCCGTTTAGTTTGTTTGGGATCTTCTTTATGATGTGCCAAATACACCACCAGGGAATTATTATTGGCATGCACAGCTCAATTGCCCTTTGAATTGATGCGCATTGATCAGTAAGAATGCCTTTTGGTGCCTTCCTTCCCATGCAACGTAGCCAACACTCAAATAGCCATTTGAATGATTGGATGTCCTCATTTTTCATCAGCGCTCATCCGAGAAGTGTCGACTAGTCATGGTGATTCACGCTCACAAAGGAACCTAAAACTAAATTGTACCTGCATAAATAAGCGCACCCAGACCGTTGTGAACCGAAATATGTACATGCACTGAACATGAAACTATATGTGACTGAACGGAATACCTGTTTGTGTTATAGGTGGTGTCGAATGAAACCAAGTCTCCGAAATACTCAAATGCGGCCCTGCTTCTTGTATCGGCCCAGAATGCATGTTTAATGCAGTGATCCACTTCAAGGTTAAGCTCAAAGAAGAAATTTTGGTTCTTCTCTTTCATTCTTAGTAGGTACTTCCCAAATTATTTGGCATCATCTTCTTTGGAAATATTCTTTACTTCCCTTGTGATGTAATTTCTCACGTCTTTTTCTATAAAACTTAGTTCACGGTGACTGCCAGCTGCTGCCACAAATGACTGGTAAGTTTTGCTCAGTCTGCTTCCAGCTTCCTCGTGGGTTTCGATGGTGTGACACACAAAAATGCTAAGCTCCCTATGTTATTTGAGCATCTCTGCCCAGTCTGGACAGCAAGGATGTGAGTGATTCAAAACAACTTTGGAAATTGTCCAAAGACCGACGTCCTTCATTATGTGTACATAAATTCTGGCTGGACAGTTTAACCCAGCTGAAGGGTTTGTCTTCAAAGTTGGAGATATCTTAGATTTCCACTTCCCCTCTCTGGTGCATACAATTAGTTGATTCTTAATCTTGTCTCCGTCCCGAGTCATGTTCCTTATTTTGGTAGAAAAATGGCAAGTTTGGAATAATGTTTGTAGAACTTTCCAGCTTCCTCTAGTGTCTTGAAAATCATCCACACCTTTGGGACAAATTTTTCATCCACAACACAGTTGGTCTGCATGGTGAACTGAAAGCATCATTATGGTGAAAAAATTATATAGTACTCAGTGAACCGAACCATTATATATATTCCTCTAATAAAACTCCTTTCTGCATACCGAATTGAACACATGCTCATGATGAAACAACTCTATAATAATGAGTGAACGAAACATAATCTGGTGTATGAAAAGAGAAAACTCCTTTCTGCTTACCGAACTGAACAGTTACTGACAGTGAAAGAATTGTATCGTACTTAGTGAATGAAACATAATCCATTATACAAAACCAAATTCGAAACAACTCTGTCTATAATTTAGATATTATCAATTAAATTCAACTCAATTCAGAGTTAAAAACACCTACGTCCATTAAATTCAATTCAAATAAAACTAACAATCACATTCCATTCAATTCGATTCAAAATTGCACAATCCAAACTTCATCAGCATGATTCGTTTCAAAAGAATAAACCAAATCATTCTCATTCAACTGATTTGAAGTTGAATCATTCATTATTTCGATTTAGAAGTATAGATCGAAGAAGAAAACAAAGAAGAAAAAGAAGAAGAGCGATGTAGCTTATTATGTTGAATTTAATGCAGATCAATAATGAAGAAAAATGCAAACAGAGGAGAATGACGAATTTTATTAGGTTGAAGAAGAAGAAGAAGAAGAAGAAGAAGAAGAAGAAGAAGAAGAAGAAGAAGAAGAAGAAGAAGAAGAAGAAGAAGAAGACAAAACGTTTTGTCCTCTGGCTGGCATTCGTTGACAAACTAAAGCTGCATTTTGCAGCTTTTGCTTTTTGGAGTCTCTGAAAAATGTAACCTACGTTTTTCAGGTTACTGACCATGGCAAATCCACATTTCTGGATTATATGCCATGCATCAATAAATACTGTATATCACGATTTTAATCTCTCTTAATAAATTAATTTCTAAAAATATGTTAACCAATATTTTTTTTAAAAATCAGTCAATAATTATTGATATACGTTTTTTTTCTTTCTTCCTCACAACCATTTTCTTTCTCAACAATAAAAATTCTACTTTTTTTTCTCATTCTTTTAATTAAGAGCTACAAAAAAAAAATAAAGGATTTACCTATAGAAAAAAAAAAACTTGACTAAAATCCATAAAAACTATACAATCAAATATTGGTCATGAAAAAACATTTATAGCTAATAAAAGGGTTGTATTCTTAATTTGTCATAATTTTAGTATTATGAGCCTTAGTTTTAGATATTGTCAAAATTTTTGAAGAGTCATAATTTATACATCATTTTTCACACTTAATATCGTTATTAAATAACTCTAATCAAATAAAAAATTATAATTTTATTACATGTTATTCGTAGTTAATTTGTGCAGGCTGTCTCTTTTAGTCACTATTTTTCATGGCTAATATCGAATTATTTAATCATATTATTTTCGTGTCTAATTCCTGTTTTTCTATATACTATCCGTGACTAATTTGTACTAATTAATTAAATTTTTTCTTTGCTAACTTTGATTTTTTTAAAGTTTGTAGCCTTTATTATAATTTGATTGTGACTAATTAAACAGTTTTAATATATCAAAATTATATTTATATATATAACATTAATAACAAAAAGTTAGTTTTAAAATACACAAATTGGACATTTATTGCACTGAAAAAAAAGACATAATAATATAAATTTATTATTTATATAAATAAAATAATAATAACAATTCAAGTCTAAACTTCTATATTTTTTATATAATAAGAAATAAAAGAAACTCTAAGGTCTTCTAAAGTAAATATACCTAAATGTTAAACTAATACTTGTTAAATACACCAATTAAGTATGTGGCATGTCACTGGACAGAGTAGGCACTTTATCATCGTATTTTGATAACAAAAATTTGTGCAGAGCTGCAAACTGAGTTTTGGTTTCTTCATATCCGTCTACCTTTTTTTATATAGTTTCAACATGCTACTCTAAATATATCATATGTTGTTGAGATATGTTGTTGGAGACTCTACTAGTTACAAACTCAAAAACACATTTAGACTTATCAAATCCTACCGGACATATAGCACTACTAAAATCATGCACACACCATACATTCTCAGCACCAAAAACCTTTTCAATTGTATCGTTCGGATGAGCCAACACTTTCTTCAGCTGTAATATGCTCTTGATCTTCAGGCAAATATTTTAATATTTGCTCCTATATAAGAAAAAAAAAGTTAGATTAGTGTATACAAGCATAGGAGGAAACAAACATAGGCAGATACAGTATCACAAACAAGTAGCATACTAACAACTTAAAACTACCGTCAATAACCAATTTAATATGAAAGAAAATATTAAAATATCTAAAGCATATATTCTTACTTCAATGTAGTTCTACTATTTTTTCTGTTGTCTTCAGACATCATATCCCATCTGCTAATTGAAATTCAACACAGTGTTGCTTTACGGGCCATTAGACCTAGAAACCTCACAAATAAGTTAGCGTCGTTATCTCGATCTTGCCCACGGCCATCTAAGTTTCTTTTTCAAATGCCAAATTTGAATTGCTATCATTTTGCGACTGGTGATTTCTTCGTAAAAGTGTCTACAACCAAATACAAAATTAAAAAAATAAACCAAATAAATGAACTCACAAAATACAGATTGTCAATACCTTTGACATTCACAACTAAAGGGTCATTGTGATCTTTTCTTGCAGGTGTAGCTGGTTCCGTTATCACCCTATCATAGTCATTCGTCATATTTATATCCAAAGCACTACAAGAAAACTGCTGAGTACCTCCAGAATTACCATAGAAAAATGAAAAAAACTGATGAAATAAATCTTGCCAATAACATAATACCAGCGAAATTTTGCGTCCGACGGTAATTTTCATCGGATTTAGTGATGAAATATAGGTAGTAAAAAAAATGAATCTGTTGAACATTGCCGTAAAAAATTTTCCGACGGTAACGTTGGAGCCATATCATACGTCTCCGCGCCATCTTACCGGTGGATCAATCTGATGGTAATGCCAACATAAAATATTTTTATTTTTTTAAATTGACTGGCTATTACCGTTGGTGTATTCTAACAGTATTGTTTTTTATTTTTTAATAATATTTTCCTGTCCATCTATAATGTACCTTGGTAATTAATAATTGAAACAGTGCTTTAAACCTGTTGTGAAATATCAAACCTGTAAACTAAAAATATGGAATGATGGTAACTGAAATATCTAAAACAATGATAATTATATTACATTCTTCTCAAAGTTTTGTAAAGAAATACATATTATAGAACTATATTTACATTAACCTTATTCAGATTCTTCATCTTCTTCTTCTGGTTCACCATTCTCTTCTTCTGAGGTAGTTTCCTGATAATCGAACTTGTATTCCTCTTCTTCGTCACCATCGATCCCATCTTCTTCTTAAAGATCATCATCCCTTGGTTGCAATGCGTCATCATTTATTCCAAGGTCAATGATGTCATCATTCATAACAGCCGACCTGAGGGTGATCGGCTCAGTGGTATCAACCACCGTTTTCGAAAGAGTTTGGTCATCAATCTGGTAAAGTTTTTGACCCTCTGTCTTATCATCAGACTCGATGCAGCCTCTTGGCTTAGTCTTATCCACAACCACCCAACTAGACTTACATGAACTTGGATAAGGCAAATAGTACTGAAGGTTGTAGAAGGCTTAGAGAAGGGGGTTAAATCTATGGCCTTCCTTTACTTTAATGAATTTAGCCTTTACTTGCAAAATTTTACTTAGAATCTGTCTGAACTGTGCAGTAAAAACTTTATGAGATAATTTGGTTTTATCTCATAAATATCAAAAAACAGAACTTAGAGAAAGAGAAAAAGAATGACACCAGCATGTATCCTTGTTGAGTTGCCTTGTGCAATGCAACCTACATCTAATCGTTGTGGTGGAATTTCTACTATAGTTAAAGTATTACATACACCAATACTTAGGATTCACTCAATCCTTTCTCTCTCAAGTTCTAACCCAACTCGACTTGGTTATGCTAATACCTAACTCTTCACTCTAAGAGCTAACCCAACTTAGAAAGGGGTATCTCACAGGTACAAGACACAAGACTTAATAACCAACTTAAAGAAATCTGAAATCACTCTAAGCTTTTCTCTAAAGTGTTTCACTCAAATTTTTATCACTCATAGGCTTTTTCTTGATTTCTCACTTTCAGCCTTTTTCACTCAAGAAATTATAAAAAGATATACATTGAAAATAAAATTACAAACTGTAAAACATGAAGGAGATTGATGCATCAACAGCCTCTCTTGCTATAAGTTTAGCCGGATTGAGCTAACAGTAATCGAGTTTTTCATCTTGGCAGATTGCTTCTTTCTCTAGAACGCATTGTCCAAAAACGTTTAACTTTCTCAGGAAGCTCTCTATGAAACTCTGATTCTGGTTTTTTTCTCCTTCTCCTTTAGAAAGAAGAAAAATTTTCTTTTATATCTCTTTCAATGTTGCTGAGTTGCTTTCTTCCAAGTCAACTCCTCGAGCTGTGTACTTCACCAACTTACCATTTCATTGTTTTCAATTAATACCTAAATTAGGAAATTTGAATCTGAGCCTTTTTGCTTGGCCAAAAATCTTTGGATAGCAATGAAAAAGTTGTTCAATGGTAAACCTATATCTGAACCCTTGAGCTAGAGCTTTGTCCCCAAGAAACATTTTTGGCCTTTGATTTACAACAATGATTATCAGAAATCACTTTCTCCATTTATCCCAAATTGGAGTAGCAGAGAGTTGGAGAAGAAGTGAAAAAAGTAAATTGCATGCAAATGGAAATAAATCACCTTTAACTTCTGACTTAGCTTAAATGTGTTTAATTTGGGGGATTAGACCTTTGCTTTTTGCTTAACCTTTCTCTTTCTTTCTTCTCTGGTGAATAAATGGAGAAGAAAAAACTCTCTCTCCCTCTTTCTGATTCTAACCGAAACACACTTGTGAAGTGCTTTGGAAGGCTTCAGCTTGAATGAAGTACCTTGGGCTTGGATTTTGTCACTTACCTCTCAGCCCATGTGATTTCTTTGTCATTTCTTATTTGGGCTTTGTTTGTAAATATTGCCCACAATAGTAGATTCTGTTTCTTTGTTCCATTTTGGGCTGCTGCTATGTTTATATCTTTGGCCTACAACACTAAATAAAACCATCAAAATAAATTTGGTGTTTAGCCTAATAACATAATGTTTATCATCATCAAATTGAAATTAGTTATATACATAACTCAACAATCTCCCCCTTTATGACAAACATAATTATAACATTGATCAAAGGGATTGATTTTGAATAAGGTTAAGGAACTTCTCTTTAAGTGATGTCACTTGCTTTTGTGTTGCTCCCCTTTTTCCTTTCAAGAGTTGCTCCCCTTAAATTTGTGCTCTTCTCTTATTTTCTGTTTACATATTCTTATAGGGAACACAATGATGTATTACACACAATTCAACTTAACTAAGAAATTATATACAACCAGCAACTAAAATCCAGCCCAATACCAAGCAAAACAGGGCAGAACCTGAACAAAACATAGCAACAAACATACAAAACATAGAAACTTGCAAAATAGATACACCTTATACACAACACACAAGACAACATATGCAATCTGCTACTATTACTACTACTCCCCCTTTTGTCATCAAGAGAGGAAATTAAATCAAATGTCAAACCTTCAACAAAATGTTAAAGCAAAGTCCAAACATCTGAACAGCTGAAATGGAAGGTAACAGTTGTTTAACAGTTTACAGTCATCCAAAACAAAACACAGAGAAGTCAAAAAGTAAACAACAACAGTTTTTATGAGACAAAAATAAACACAGGGCGACAACACTATGAGACAATTTCAGGCATCCGAACTATCCTTTTTAAAACCAGCATTGTCATCCTCTTGGAGATTTACAATGAATTTCAAGAATACTGCCATTCTATCTCTGGAATTCCTAAGGAAGTTTTCATGCTTGGTGGCTAGTTTCCTTTGCTCTTTACTCAGAGCAATCAGATGGTTTGACTGAGAGACAAACTCTTGTACTACATCCTTAACAACTTCATACAGAATAGTTTTGTGTCCAGTGGAGGCTGAAGTACCCGAGGCAAATGGAGGAGGAGATTCTTCTGGTTCATAGTCATCATCATCATCATCAAGAATCACCTTTTCAATTCAAGTTGGTCCCTTTTTCTGCTGTTTCACTGAACCACCTCCTTTTAGATATGAGTGTCTATTTTCATGTCTCATTTGACAAGTCACCACCAAAATGTTCAAAAATGGAGGTTAAGAACATTCCATAAGGACGAGCTTTATTCTTCTCACTTCTAACAATATCAAACATATACCTTACCATTAAATATGCAAAAGAGATTTCTGTTTTTGTGAGAATAGCATACAAAACTAGAGTATCAGTGTAAAACACCTTTTAATATGAGCCACTCTGAAGAAGGATGATATGGTTCACTATGCGGTGCAACTGAGCACGAGTGTAACCCAGGGCTTTGTGAGTTGGAGTGATTCCATCAATCAAAGAAATATGTTCACATACATAGGCCAGAGCATCATTGAAAGAGAGACCTACCCCTTCATCCCACTTACCCGAGGTGTATGCACAAGCACCAACATCAGTGTATTTCAAGGAATCATTGATGGTTTCATTGTTCAGAACTATGTCACAACCTTTTACATAGGAATGAACACTGCCCTCATGATAAGTCATATTTGCATAAAATTCCTTGACTAAAACTGGGTAAACTAGTTTTTTATTTTAAAAATATGGTTCCAGTCCAGAAATTCAATATTTTCAGCAAACTCAAAAGCTTTCTTTCTCAGATTTGGTAAATCAACCAAAAAGGTAGGACATAAGGTACAATGAGCAATAACACCTTAGAAATCATTATTCATGGCAGATTGAAAATAGTGAGAATTGTAGTTTGAGTGGGAGGTCATGAAGTGTGATTTGTGTGTAAAAGGGGTCAATGGAAGGCTCTTTAACAGACTTAAGAGGAATGCAAGGTTTACCTCTTTGAGGATGATTAGGAGCAGACCTAGGTTTAGGTCTGGTAGGTTCAGGCACTGATACCTCAGCAGCGAGACGCTTCCTTTTTGAGGTGCTGGGCTTGGAAGGAGCACTGGGTGGAGCGGTTGACTTGAAGGAGAGAGGAGACCTCGAAGGGTTCTTTGTTCGAGTCATGGGATCTGTGCGAGGAGGAGATGTAAGTGGAGAAGGAGAAGGTGTAAAGGTGTGGTCTTCAGAGCGTGTAGAGGGTTTTGTTTTCACTGGGAGCTTGAGAACCTTTTCACGAGGAGGCTTTTGAAGAATAGTTTTCTTCTTCATTTGGTTGAACCCTGGTTTTAAATGAAGAGGAGCACTAATGGTAGTAGGGAAGAAACGAGGGGTTAGTGGAAGGCTTTATAAGGAGAGAGGTTTGGTAACTGCCACACGAGAGAAGGTTTCTTGAAACCATGTAACTACATCACCTATGACTAGACTTTGAAAAGACATGACATCACAAAATTATGATTTTCTTTCATTTAAAAGTTTAAAAAATTAAATGAATTTAAAATTAAAACCTTCTACTAAAAGACAAAATAAATTAACATGTGGACAATGTAACACTCATTTGGGCCAGAGGTGGTTGAGTTTAAGAAAACATATTGGACCACTCAGATTCTGAATTTAAGGGTTGGCCCAGATGATTCAACACATGCATTAGAGCCCAGAAAATGAAGTTCAGAAAGATGGTTCTTCATGTGTCTAGAATTGTCTCATCCACACCTGAGAGACAAAAACTTCAACAAATACATCAGCAATGCGCAAACAATGAATTATAACTTAAAATCCCTAGATTAGTCCTAAGCTTGCAAAATCTGTCTTTAGCTAGAGGTTTGGTGAAAATATCCGCTAATTGATCTTCTGATTTAACAAATTGAATGCTAATATTCTCCTTTTGAACATGGTCTATCATTAAGTGTAAAACTGGATTTTTGGAAATATTGATGGCACTCGTATTATCACATAACAAGGAAATATTTTTAGCATTTAATCTATAATCAGAAAGTTGTGTTTTCAACCAAATAAGCTTAGAATAATAGGAAGAAGCAGCGATATACTCAACCTTTGCGGTGGATAAAGCCGCTGTAGACTGCTTCTTACTTGACCAAACGTTTAGGGACTTCCCAAGAAAACAACATATGCCTGATGTACTCCTTCTATCCACTCTATCTCCTGCAATATCTGCATGACAATAACCAATTGCAGAAAACTCATCAATTTTAGGGTACCATAAACCAAAATTTGATGTGCCATGAACATATTTAATGATCCTTTTAACTGCTGAAAGATGTTATTCTTTTGGTTTTGATTAGAATCTTGAATACATTCCAACACTTTGCACAATGTCAGGTCTAGAGGAAGTTAGGTACATAAGAGATCCAATCATTCCACTATACCTAGTCTCATCAACATCTCTCTCAGTTTCTCCCTTTTCAAATTTAGAGTTAGGGTGCATGGGAGTTCCTATGGGTTTGGCATTTTTCATACCAATTTTTTTAACTAGTTCCTTGGCATACTTTTCTTGATGAATAAAAATACCATTTTCAGTTTGCTTAATTTGTAGCCCAAGGAAAAAATTAAGTTCACCTATCATACTCATGTCAAATTCACTTGTCATTAATTTTCCAAATTCAGTACAAAGGGTCTCATTAGCTGATCCAAAAATAATGTCATCAACATAAATTTGGACTAGAATGAAAGAATCATTATAATTCTTAATAAATAGAGTAGTGTCTGTAGTGCCTCTTTAAAACCTATTTTTTTAAAGAAAAGAGCTAAGTCTCTCATACCAAGTCCTAGGAGTTTGTCTTAATCCATAGAGAGCTTTAGAAAATTTGAAAATATGGTTAGAAAATTTCTTATTTTCAAAACCAAGTGGTTGTGCCACATACACTTCTCTATCTATCACACCATTTAATAATGCATATTTCACATCCATTTGATACAATTTGAAACCACAATAAGCAGCATAAGCTAGAAGAATTCTTATGGCTTCCATTCGAGCAACAAGGGAAAAGGATTCATCAAAACCTATTCCTTCTTCTTGATCATATCCTTGTGCCACTAATCTTGCTTTATCTCTAGCAATGCTTCCATATTCACTCAGCTTGTTCCGGAATATCCACTTGGTCTCTGTCACTTTCTTGTCACTTGGCTTTGGAACTAATGTCCAAACTTAGTTCTTTTCAAACTCATGAAGCTCTTCCTCCATTGTCTTTACCCAAGAGGGGTCATCAAGAGCTTTCTTGATGTTTTGAGGCTCCATTTGAGAGAGAAAAGCAATGTTAGTTTCTTTATTTGCTTTTCTGGTGGAAGAGCGAGTTTTGACACCTTGTGAGACATCCCCAATGACAAACTCCTATGGATAGTTCTTTAAGAATCTTCATTCACGAGGTCTTGTGGACTTAGAAGCAGATTCGGTCTTTGAGGGATTCAATGAACTAATGGTTTCATGATTTTCACCAGATTCATGAGACAAAATAAAATTGCATCCTACAAGATTTTTTGTAACTCCAATTTTTGATTCATTTTGTTCAGAATTTTCACTCTCATGATTTTGGACTTTTTCATCATCCTTTTGAACATGATTTCCTGCATCACAATCTTCCAAAATACTTTGAACTAAGTTAGTATCACAAAATGTAATATGTATGGACTCTTCAATAATTCTAGCATCTTGATGATAAACTCTATATGCCTTACTAGTTGTGGAGTATCCTACAAATAAACACTCATATGCCTTTGGATCAAATTTTCCTAGATTAGCTTTGTTATTTAGAACAAAACATTTGCATCCAAAGATATGCAAGTAATTTAAATTTGGTGGGTGACCTTTCCAAAGTTCATAAGGAGTTTTCTTTAAGAATTTCCTTATGATAGTTCTATTTAAAATGTGGCAAGCAGTGTTAACCGCTTCAGCCTAAAGAAATTTTGGAACATTACTTTCACAAAGCATAGCTCTTGTCATTTCTTGAATGCTTCTGTTTCTTCTTTCAACAACACCATTTTGTTGAGGTGTTCTTGGACAAGAGAAATTGTGTGATATTCCAAATTTCTCACAAAAGAATTCAAATAAATTGTTTTCAAATTCAGTTCCATGATCACTTCTTATTGATGCAATCTTTAAATCCTTTTCATTTTGCATTTTCTTGCTAAAAATCTGAAAAGGCAAAAATGCTTCATTTTTGTGTGCAAGAAATAAAACCCAACGAAACCTAGTGTAGTCATCCACAATTATCAAACCATAATGTTTACCACCTAAGCTTTGAGTTTTTGTTGGACCAAATAAATCAATATGTAGCAATTCAAGCGGTCTTTTAGTAGAGATGCCTTCCTTTGATTTAAATGAACTCTTTGTTTATTTTCCCATTTGACAAGCATTACAAGTGATGTCTTTGTCAAATTTTATCAAAGGGAGACCTCTCACTAATCCTTGACAAGCTTGTTTATTTGAAACATACTAGCATGACCTAATCTCTTGTGCCATAGCCACTTTTCAAATTCTTTAGAGTGAAACAAGCTACATTTTGATCCTTTAGTTCATCAAGGGTAAGTCCATACACATTATCACAACGCTTAGCAATGAACAATACATCATTGGTCTTTTCATTCACAACACAACACTCCAATCTTTTGAAAGTCACCAAATAACCTAAATCACACGATTGACTTATACTCAAAAGATTATACCTTAAACCATTAACCAAAAAGACATCATCAATAAAGGTAGAGTGATTGCTACCTACTTTTCTAACAACAACAATTTTACCTTTTCCATCATCTCCAAAGGTCACAAAACCTCTATCATACTTGTTTAGTTTGATGAAGAAAGTTGACCTTTCAGTCATGTGTCTAGAACACCCACTATTAAAGTACCACATATCTTTCTTTTTCTTGGATGCTAGGCAAATCTGCATATGATTTCAATCAACCTTAGGTATCCAAATTATTTTGGATCCTTTAAAGTTAATCCACCTTGGTTGCCCAAGTGCATTAAAGTCACAAATAACATTGTAAATTTGGTTTCCTACTTTTCTTTTTTCAATGAAGCGTTGTAAGTAAGAATGACCTGTTTTCTTACAATTTAGGTAATGATTTTCTGAAGCATGTTGTTGAAAAAGATGTGAATTATGATGCTGGAAATGATTAACTGACTGAGGTTTTGTGTTTTTTGAAAAATGGGCATTTCTTTTAACAAAATGTTTGTTATTACTATTTCTTTTTGCAAACGCATTCAGACCAGAATTTTTGTAAGCATCTGGGCTTCATGAATGAGGAGTTCTTTCGTGAAATTGTAAGTTTTTGAAAGCAACCTCATTTTTTGATACATAGCCCAGACCCGACTTGTTTGATGCAAGTTCAGTCCTCAAAGATGATGCAGTTTCATCAAAATAATATTTTCCAAATTCCTCTTCATAGGAGGAAACATGTCCCAGACCAGATTTATTCATGATGGATTTTGTTATTGAAGAAGAGGCTATGAATTTTGTTGAAAGATTATCAAATTTGTCACATATCCTAACCCATATTTTTCAAACAATGGTCTTTGATTTGCAAGTAATTTGTCCAAGTTGCTCAAACTTTGAGCAAATTTTGCAAAATCATTATTCAATCTTTTAATCATTTCATTTAATCTTTTATTTTCAGCAATAAACTCTTGAGAAGGATCCACAGTGTGTTTACCTTTTAGTTTCTCAAGTTCAGATTTCAGAAATCTATTTTCTTCAATAATATCCAAAGCACATTCGGTTTCTTTCATTTTTTCTTTCAATAAATCATTTTCAGCTTTCAACATTTCTTTTTCAGATTTATATTTATTGTATTTTTCTAGCAGTTTTGTAGAATTTAGTGTGAGATCATCAATTATGACATATAAATCATCTGTGGGCAAGTCATAGTAATTCACCTCATCAAGTTGATCTTCACCAGCCATGAAGCAGATTTGAGCTTTGCATTCTAAGTCCTCTTCCTCATCCGAATCATTTTCAAGATCTTCCCAAAATGCCATGAGCACTCTCTTCTTTTCTTTCTTTCCTTTGTCCTCCTTCTTGAGTTTCGGACAGTTGTATTTGAGATGTCCAGCCTCCTTGCAATGGTGACATATTACTTTGCTCAACTCCTTCTTGTACTTCTTTGAGCTTGAGCCCTTGTACTTGCCTTTGTTCCTCATTAGCCTTCTTAGCCTCCTAGCAAAAAACACAAGTTCATCATCTGAAAAACTATCACTAGACTCGCTCTCTTTTGATTTGACTTTTGACTTAAGGACTATTTCCTTTTTCTTTAAGTCTTGGTTTGTGTGTGTGATTTCATAGGCAAGGAGTTTCCCTCTCAGCTCATCATATATTATGGGACTAAGATTGTTGCTTTCGGCTAGGACAGTGGCCTTTGTTTCCCATTCCTTTGTGAGACTTCTAAGGATTTTTCTCACTAGGGTTTGTTCTGAGTAGGTTGTACCCATAGCATCGAGGTTGTTAATTATAATTGAGAATCTCTCAAACACTTCATTAATACTTTCTCCATCCTTCATGTTAAACATCTCGTATTCTTTTCGCAGCATGTCAATCCTTGTTTCTTTGACCTGTTTAGTGCCTTCATGTGTAACCTGGAGTTTTTTTCAAATTTCTTTGGCTGTTTTACATCTAGACACCTTTCGATACTCTTCAAAACTGTTAGCACAGTGAAGTAGGTTGACGTCTTTAGCGTTCAGCTCCACTTTCTTCTTGTCATCATTGTTTCATTTAGTTTCTTCTTTTGGACTCACCACTCCATCAACACTTGTCTTTGTTAGAATCTTGGGGCCGCTTACAATAATCTTCCATATGTTGTAATCAATGGATTGGATGAAGATCTACATTCTCTCTTTCCAGTAGGCATAGTTCTTCCCATTGAAGAAGGGAGGCCTGTTGTTTGACTGATCTTCTGTTAGAGTGTAGGCAACTGTGGTAGTGCCCAAGTTGTTCGCTATTGGACCTTTGCTCCAAGTAGTGAAGCTTGATTCTTAAGACCTTGGCTTTAGCTACCAATTGAAGGTTGTAAAAGGTTTAGAGAAAGGGGGTTGAATCGATGGCTTTTTTTTTACTTTAATGAATTTAGCCTTTACTTGCAAACTTCTACTTAGAGTCTGTCTGAACTGTGCAGCGAAAACTTTATGAGACAATTCGATTTTGTCTCATAAATATCAGAAAATAGAACTTAGCAAAAGAGAAGAAGAATGACACCAGCAAGTATCCTGGTTCAATTTCCTTGTACAATACAACCTACATCCAGTCTCCACCACAACAGTGGTGGAATTTTTACTATAGTTAAAGTATTACATACACCAATACTTAGGATTCACTCAATCTTTTCTCTCTAAAGTTCTAACCCAACTTGACTTGGTTATGCTAATACCTAACTCTTCACTCTAAGTGCTAATCCAACTTAGAAATGGGTATCTCACAGGTACAAGACATAAGACTTAATAACCAACTTAAAGAAATCTGAAATCACTCTAGGATTTTTTCTCAAGTGTTTCGCTCAACCTTTTATCACTCATAGGCTTTTTCTTGATTTCTCACTTTCAGCCTTTTTCACTCAAGAAATTACAGAAAGATATACATTGAAAATGAAATTACAAACTATAAAGCATGAAGGAGATTGATGCATCAACAGCTTCTATTGCTATAAGTTAAGCCAGATTGAGCTAACACTAATCGAGTTTTTCATCTTGGCAGAATGCTTCTTTCTATAGAATGCACTGTAAAAAAATATTAAACTTTCTCAGGAAGATCTCTATGAAACTCTGATTCTATTTTTTTCTCCTTCTCCTTCAGAAAGAAGAAAAATTTTCTTTTGTATCTCTTTTGATGTTGCTGAGTTGCTTTCTTCCAAGTCAACTCCTCGAGCTGTGTGCTTCACCAACTTACCATTTTACTGTTTTCAATTAATCCCTAAATTAGGAATTTTGAATCTGAGCCTTTTTGCTTGACTGAAAATCTTAGGATAGCAATAAAAAAGTTGTTCAGTGGTAAACCTAGATCTGAACCCTTGAGCTAAAGCTTTGTCTCCGAAAAACAACTTTAGCCTTTGATTCACAGTAGTGATTATCATAAATCACTTTCTCTATTTATCCCAATTTGGAGTAGCAGAGAGTTGGAGAAGGAGTGAAGAAAGTAAATTGTATGCAAATGAAAATAAATCACCTTTAACTTCTGACTTAGCTTAAATGGGTTTGATTTGGGTGATTAGACCTTTGCTTTTTGCTTAACCTTTCTATTTTTCTTCTCTGGTGAATGAATGGAGAAGAAAAAGCTCTCTCTCCCTCTTTTTGATTCTGACCGAAGCACACTTGTGAAGTGTTTTGGAAAGCTTCAGCTTGAATGAAGTACCTTGGGCTTGGATTTTGTTCACTTACTTCTTAGCCCATGTGATTTCTTTGTCATTTCTTATTTGGTCTTTGTAAATATTGCTCACAGTAGCAGATTTTGTTTCTTTGTTCCATTTATGGCTGCTGCTATGTTTATATCTTTGGCCTGCAACACTAAATAAAACCATCAAAACTAATTGGGTATTTAGCCCAATAACATAATGTTTATCATCATCAAATTGAAATAGTTATATACATAACTCAACAAGTATACTTGTCATTCATTTTGAGGTAGAATAAAAGGATCATAGTGGCTATTTTTTAGTTATATTAACTTCAGTGATATTGTAGTCCTTGTGCGTTCGTGTTCCTTGTCGCAAACTTGGATCGTACCATTCACATTTAAACACGCACACCTTGTACGTAGTGCGACAGAAATACTCTAATTCAATTATGTTGTGCAACGCACTAAACTAATCAGAATGACTTCTACCTGAATCCCCACGAATCCAAACTCTGGTGTTATCTGTTTTCTTTTCAATCCACCACTGTAAAAAATGGAACTGATATCTGTAAAACCCATAAAATTAATAAATAATTAGTCAATAAATTAATTATTATTTAAAAAAATTAAAAAATTAAATTTTATAGTTTATTAAAGTAGAGATAATTAAAATATGAATTTTGACACAAATTTTAAAGATTTTATCCCAAAATTCACTACAAGAAAAATACCCATTCAGCTACACTTTTTTAAGCTACATTTGAAAAGCGTTATAGAATAGGCTATGCTTTTCTTAGTGATGCCTTTTTATAAGAGAAAAAGAAACACAATTTTAGCATCATTTAAAAAGTGTAGCCTTAGGTATTATAAAAATCACTTATAAAGCGTAGCTGACTGTTGAAATTTATGGGTCCACTTTTTATATCTAAGGGAGCGCTTTTAGAGTATAGCCTATTGTTAAGTTTTGGGTGCATTTTAAAAGTGATGCCTAATAGAGCAAAAAACTTGACACTTGATTCGTTGCCGCTGCTCATCTCTTCTTCAAGGGTTTTCACCTTCGATTCGTCGTCGCTCGTCTCTTCTTCACCGTTGCCATTCATCACCGCGCTCACCAAGTAAGCATTCTGTGCTTCGTTCTTTTCTTCTCACTCATCTCTTACTCACTCTCTCTCACTCGCCTTCTCTGTGCAGTGTCAAAAAAACTGTGTGCTCCCTAACGACCTCTTCCCCACTCTACTGTGAAGCGTCAAGGTTTCCAATGAGGCAAAGCATCGATCCATAACAAGCGAGGTAAGCACCCGATGATGATGATGGTTCTGTGAAATTTGAGAGGTTTTGGATTTTGGTTTTAGGGGTTTAATTGGGAGCTTTAGTTTCTGTATTATGCGTTGTTTATTTGTGGACTGCCAGATCAAACTAAAATCACAATGTAAATTTCACCATGTGTCAATTGAATTATTATTCTTATTTTTGTTATTGTTTTTGTTGATTTTTTCTTGTTTAAATTTCACTTTTAAAGAGAGCAGAGTATTCTCAAGAGAGGATTATTCTTATGCTTTTAAATTGCTTTGTTGATTGAATCAATAACTTGAAGTACCTGTGAATTTTAAGATGTATTTCAAGCTTGATTTGAGACATATGCAGTGATTATTGTAGTCAATTGAGTGTTCCAATTTCTGCTGAAATGGGAGAATATATATTGTAGAATTTAGATGGACACTTTCATATGGTAATATTATGACACTTATGCAGCTAATTTTTTAACTGTCAATACTCTGCTTCAATTTCTGACGTGCTGTCTGACTCAACTAGCGCAAGCTGAATGGATCTTGTGTTTGTCAGTCTTCTTCCTTCTCTGTTTTCTTTTTTTTGTCATTTTTATTTTCTCGTTGAGGAAGAACTTGATTTTCCAAAGAGTGAAGGATCTTTAGCTGGTAGCATTAACATTCATTCCCCTGCTTGTTGCTGCATTAGATTGCTATTCTTTTTGCTTTTTCTGCGTTGAGTTGAAGGGTGAACTTGAATACACAATGCACATATATATCCAAATCAGTTAGATATATCTATGTTTATGAGTTACAAAATATAAATCTGATTAACTTGTTTCTAAATTATTGTTAACAAGTATAGACTTTTCTGACCTGTCCTTCTCTTGTGGTTTTTCTGCTGATATATAATTCAGATTCAGCTTTTGTTCCGAGGGTTACCTAAAACTGGAGGTCGATCTCAAACGAGATCTTCTGTGCTGGTTGGAGCGGTTGTGTCCGACTTGTTAGACTTGGTGGTAGTGCTGATCCTTCGTCCCTGGAGGGTGGGGGTACCTGCAAGGGACTCCGATGCTTAAGTTAGCAAGGGTATTAAGTAGGTATTGAATAGAATCAGAGTATGAGTTATACCTGGGTGCTCCAGTGTATTTATAATAGTGAGATGTGACCTTCTTTGGATAAGATAAGTTAGTTATCTTATCTTATCTTATCTTTTGTCGAGGTTAGCTTATCTTCCATGGAATCGCCCTTATCTCTATAGGCTTGGGCTGCCTTTGGATCGGGGTCGTATTTCTTGAGTTGGGCCCTTCTTTGGGCTTTCTTGTCGATTTGGCCAAGTTCTTTACGAAGAAGTCAGTCCGCTTGACCTAAAGAGGTCGGTCACTTTGCTACTGAACATCCCGGCTCGGACAGCTCAACCCAGGGTATGAACAGTGCCCCTGCTTGAGCTCGGTCTTTTTTTTTGAGGTCGAGTCCTTGACTTCGGTCCTTCTCTAGTGAAGCCGAACTTAAGGATTTTGTCGATTCCTTTGTAGAAGCTTTTTGAATGTGGAATGTTTTTCTCTAAAAGCGCGTGCTTTTATATCAGTGCTTTGGGAACGTGCGAGGGTTTAATACCTTCATTAATTGGTATTAATTGCCCCGTTTTTCCTTGTGGCCTTTTATTTTGAATTTGCGATCAGAAAACGGTTTCCCTTCTTCGCTCCTCTTCTTAAATTCTCCCTTCATTCTCTCGCTCTCTGTCTTTCGCCCACATTTTGCTTTTCTTGTGTTGCGGCGTCGTTCTGTGATCGGTGATTCCGTTTCTCCATCTCCAACTTTTCTGAAGCTTCCTGCTTTTTTCCAGGTTGGTTCCATTTTCTTTTCGTTTTGCTTTGTCTTTAGTTCTCTGGTAAATTGTTGATATTTGCTTGAATGTTGAAAAAGTTTGAACCTTTTTTACGATCTTGTGTTTTCTTGTCGCTGTAATGTGTTTTTTCTTCTTCGCGTATTCCTGGTGTTTCTTCTTTGCGGATTCCCAGGGGTTTGCATGTTCTATTGTTGCTTCTGGCTATTATTTTTGGAAAAACTGTCTCTTGCTCCTTAATTTCAAAAGATCCTTGTTGCTGTACCTTTGTGGGAGATAATGATACCTATAGTTTGCTTTTTGCTTGGAGTGCATTTTCTTGACTTCCTCTTGATACTTTTTAGGGTTTTTGCTTGAGTCTACAAAAGGTTGTATTTTTGACGATTTTCTGCTTGGTGTTGTTGACAATGCTCTTTGCTGGTAGACTGTAGAAAGATAGTGGCTTTGATGAATTTTGTGTTTCTACTTTCCTTTTTCGAAATGCTTTGTTTGTTTGAAGTCTTCTTTTCTTGTTTGAGAGATGCTGAGATGCGAGCTGTAGATTTTTCCTGAAAACCTTGCTTTGTTACTGCCTCCAAAGGATGCCCCAAGACTTTGGTTTGAGTCTTGGGGTTTTCCTTTTCTGTTTGTTCGCCTGTGTCGTATTAATCGAGTTGTTTTGTCCTTCGTCCGAGATGTTTTTAGTAATCCCATCTTCTTTTCTTATTGTAGGATTAGTTGGCCTCATGTCTTCTCGCAATAATATTGTAGAGATGTCTTCCAGAGTTCCTGAGGGGATGTCCGATTGGCTGGACTCCATTGTCTTGATGTGTGTCTCCGTTGTGGATGCTGAATTTTGCATAGAGCTGAGGAAGCGTCATAGGATCTGTGGTAATACTGCCCGAGAGAGGGATTATGAGCTTGTCACTCTTGATTCTGATGAAAGGGTTTGTTTTCCTACCTCCATCGAGGGAGAGCGTCCCTTCTTCTATGCCTATGAGTATTTTGTCAGTCAGTTGGACATTACTTTTCCTTTTACTGCTTTCGAGACCGACCTGTTGTGGTTGTGTAACATTGCCCCATCCTAGCTTCACCCGAATTCCTGGGGTTTTGTCAAGATCTTTCAGCTACTTTGCCAAGAGTTAGGCGTAACACCTTCTCATACTCTTTTCCTTTATCTATTTGTTTCTGCCAAGCCTGGTGGTTCTTCCAAAAAGAGAGCTTCCTGGGTTTCTTTTAGGTCTGCCCAGGGCCATAAAGTTTTTGCCATGTATGACGAGTCCTTTAAGGATTTTAAGAATTACTTCTTTAGAGTTCGTGCTGTCGAGGGGGCCCGCCCCTTTTTTCTTGATGAAAATGATGAGCCTTCTTTCCCTCTAGAGTGACAGAAGGATGTGAGAGTGTCTCGGTATACATGGGAGATGCTTGACGAGGTTGAGCGTGCTTTTGTTGTTGTTCTTGAGGATTTATGGGGGGAACCATCCCATCTTGATACAAAAAGGTTTTTGAATGACCCGTCCTTGGTTCGGACTGTTTTGGGTACTTGTCTGACTTATTTCTGTACTTATTTTTTTAGTTTTGCTTCCTCTTCTTGTGATTGTAACCCTTTACTATGGCTGATTCTGTATTTGTAGAGATGTCAAAAAACAATGACTCCATGAAGGCCTTTAAAAAGGCAAAGAAGGCAACTGCTGCTCAAAATATCTTGGCCAAGGTGGCCGGAGAGGGATCTTCTCAGGTTCCAATGAAACCTCCTGTGCCGAGTTCTCCCAGGCCAAGGAAAGCAATTCCTATTCCTCGGGTTCATCTGGTCGATCCTCCACAGACTTCTGCTACTGCTTCTGGTGCTCCTCCTAGTAAGAAGCAGAAAACAATTGAGCCTTTCAACCTTGATGCTCCTGACTTTGTTGCGGTCGAGTTTGTAGATCAACAAATCGGTCTTTATGGTGTCCTCCCTATGGATGACGTGTCACTTCTTCATCATTTTGATTATATAACTCAAAGTAGTATCAAGATGGCACATATGGGAGCGGCCCTATATCGAACTGCTCAAAGTCTTCCTCTCCATGCCACCAAAGCTTTTATAGAGGAGGCCAAACATGAGTTTGATCAGATAAAAGGCTTGAAGGAGGAGCTTGAAGTGAAGGTGGCCAAGTTGAAAAAAGATCTGGAGAATGAGAAGGCGAGTTCCCTCTCTTTGGCTGCCTTTGTGAGGCTGGCTAAAGACACGGCACTGAGGCATAAGGATAGCTATGTCACATCTTATCGGGAGGGAATGCGTCTGAAGGAGGAGTTGGAGAACGTCCGAGCTGATTACTCCGAGCTCCAGGGTCATCTTGTTGGCAGTGTAACTGCTGCCTATGAGAACCTTGGTGGATGAAATTGTGATCATCAATAATGGCTCCAAAGACTTGGTGCTCTCAAACGTGAATCACACTTTATCACAACTCCGCACAACTAACTAGCAAGTGTACTAGGTCGTCCAAGTAATACCTTACGTGAGTAAGGGTCGATCCCACAGAGATTGTTGGTATGAAGCAAGTTATGGTCATCTTGTAAATCTCAGTCAGGCGGATAACAATTGATTATGGGAAATATAAAGAGATACTTGCTTAAATAATAAAGGATATAAATACTTATGTAAATTAATGGTGGGAATTTCAGATAAGCGTATGGAGATGCTTGTCCCTGTTGAATCTTTGCTTTCCTACTGCTTTTATCCAATTTTATCACTCCCTTCTATGGCAAGCTGTATGTAGGGCATCACCGTTGTCAATGGCTACATCCCATCCTCTCAGTGAAAATTGGTCCAAATGCTCTGTCACAGCACGGCTAATCATCTGTCGGTTCTCAATCAGGTTGGAGTAGAATCCAGTGATTCCTTTGCGTCTGTCACTAACGCCCAGCCTTCAGAAGTTTGAAGCTTGTCACAGTCATTCAATCCCGGAATCCTACTCGGAATACCACAGACAAGGTTAGACTTTCCGGATTCCCATGAATGCCGCCATCAATTCTAGCTTATACCACGAAGATTCTGATTAAGGAATCCAAGAGATATGCGCCCGGCCTAAGGTAGAATGGAAGTGGTTGTTAGTCACGTGTGTTCATAGGTGAGAATGATGATGAGTGTCACGGATCATCACATTCATCAAGTTGAAGTACAACGAATATCTTAGAACAGGAATAAATCGAATTGGATAGAAAATAATAGTAATTGCATTGAAACTTGAGGTACAGCAGAGCTCCACACCCTTAATCTATGGTGTGTAGAAACTCCACCGTTGAAAATACATAAGTGATAGGTCCAGGCATGGCCGAATGGCCAGCCCCCAAACGTGGTCACAAGACCGAAAGATCAAAAGACATTTAAAACAATAGTAAAAAGTTCTATTTATACTAAACTAGCTACTAGGGTTTACAAGAGTAAGTAATTGATGCATAAATCCACTTTCGGGGCCCACTTGGTGTATGTTTGGGCTGAGCTTGATTTATCCACGAGCTGAGGCTTATCTTGGAGTTGAACACCAGGTTGTAACGTGTTTTGGGCGTTCAACTCTGGTTCGTGACGTGTTTTTGGCGTTTGACTCCAGAATGCAGCATGGAACTGGCGTTGAGCGCCAGTTTACGTCATCAAATCTCAAACAAAGTATAAACTATTATATATTTCTGGAAAGCTCTGGATGTCTACTTTCCAATGCCATTGAGAGCGCGCCATTTGGAGTTCTGTAGCTCCAGAAAATCCATTTCAAGTACAGGAAGGTCAGATTCCAACAGCATCAGCAGTCCTTTGTCAGCCTCCTATTAGAGTTTTGCTCAGGTCCCTCAATTTCAGCCAGAAAATACCTGAAATCACAGAAAAATACACAAACTCATAGTAAAGTCCAGAAATGTGAATTTAGCATAAAAACTAATAAAAACATACCTAAAAGTAACTAGATCATACTAAAAACTACCTAAAAACAAAGCCAAAAAGCGTATAAATTATCTGCTCATCACAACACCAAACTTAAATTGTTGCTTGTCCCCAAGCAACTGAAAATTAATTAGGATAAAAAGAAGAGAATATACTATAAATTTCAAAATATCAATGAATATTAATTCTAATTAGATGAGCGGGACTTGTAGCTTTTTGCTTCTGAACAGTTTTGGCATCTCACTTTTTCCTTTGAAATTTAGAATGATTGGCTTCTATAGGAACTTAGAATTTCAGATAGTGTTATTGATTCTCCTAGTTAAGTTTGTTGATTCTTGAACACAGCTACTTTTATGAGTCTTGGTCGTGGCCCTAAGCACTTTGTTTTCCAGTATTACCACCGGATACATAAATGCCACAGACACATAATTGGGTGAACCTTTTCAGATTGTGACTCAGCTTTGCTAGAGTCCCCAGTTAGAGGTGTCCAGAGCTCTTAAGCACACTCTTTTTGCCTTGGATCACGACTTTAACCACTCAGTCTCAAGCTTTTCACTTGGACCTTCATGACACAAGCACATGGTTAGGGACAGCTTGATTTAGCCGCTTAGGCCTAGATTTATTTCCTTGGGCCCTCCTATCCATTGATGCTCAAAGCCTTGGATCCTTTTTACCCTTGCCTTTTGGTTTTAAGGGCTATTGGCTTTTTCTGCTTGCTTTTTATTTTTCTTTCTATTTTTTTCGCAAAATATTTTTTTTCCGCAAGCTTTGTTCTTCACTGCTTTTTCTTGCTTCAAGAATCAAGTTCATGATTTTTCAGATTATCAATAACATTTCTCTTTGTTCATCATTCTTTCAAGAGCCAACAATTTTAACATTCATAAACAACAAGATAAAAAATATGCATTGTTTAAGCATTCATTCAGAAAACAAAAAGTATTGTCACCACATCAATATAATTAAACTAAATTCAAGGATACTTTCGAAATTCATGTACTTCTTGTTCTTTTGAATTAGAAACATTTTTCATTTAAGAGAGGTGAAGGATTTATGGAATTATTCATAGCCTTAAGACATAGTTACTAAATACTAATGATCATGAAGTAGAGACACAAAACATAAACAAACATAAAGCATAAAAACAGAAAAATAGAAAAAAATTAAGAACAAGGAATGAGTCCACCTTAGTGAGGGTGGCGCCTTTTGAAGGACCAATGGTGCTTTTTGAGCTCCTTTATGTCTCTTCCTTGCTTTCTGTTGCATGATCCCCCAGTGATTTTGGTGTTCTTATCCTTAGTTGCTCCCAATAATTATGTGGAAGAACATGTGTCCCCTGAGGTATCTCAGGGATTTCTTGATGAGGAAATTCCTCATGCTCTCTTGATGTGCAGTCAAATGCTCTATTACTAAGCTATGGATCCTTGAGATGAATCTCTCCATCTCCCATGACTCAGAGGTGGAAGCAATTGTCTTCCCTTTTTCTTCGTTTTTTTTGAGGTTTCTCTGGCCTTAGGTGCCATCAATGGTTATGTAAAAGCAAAAAACTATGCTTTTACCACACCAAACTTAGAATATTGCTCGCCCTCGAGCAAAAGAAGAAAGAATAGAAGAAGAAGAAGAAGAAAAAGATATGGAGGAGAGGGAGAGAGATGTGTATTCGGCTATGTAGGGTGGGTTTGCGTGGGGAAGAGATGGATGGATGTAAGTGGTGAAAAACAGAAGGGATGACCGTGAATGGAGAAAAAGAGGGTGAGGTAGGTGGGGATCCTGTGAGGTCCACAGATCTTGAGATGATCCTGTGGGGTACACAGATCCTGAGGTGTCAAGGATTTACATCCTTGCACCAATTAGGCATGTACAATGCCTTTGCATGCAATTCTGGCGTTTAAACGCCGAGGTGATGCATGTTCTGGGCGTTCAACGCCCAACTGCAGCATGTTTCTGGCGTTGAATGCCAGTTCCATGCTTGTTTCTGGCGTTCAGCGCCAGCTCTATGCTCTGTTCTGGCGTTGAACGCCAGCCAGATGCTACTTACTGGCGTTTAAACGCCAGTAAGTCCTTCCTCCAGGGTGTGATTTTTCTTCTGCTATTTTTGATTCTGTTTTTAATTTTAGTATTTTTTTCGTGACTCCAAATGATCATGAACCTAATAAAACATAAAAGAGCAATAAAAAGAAAAATAAAATTAGATAAATAAAAATTGGGTTGCCTCCCAACAAGCGCTTCTTTAATGTCAATAGCTTGACAGTGGGCTCTCATGGAGCCACAAAGGTGGTCAGGTCAATGTTGTGGACTCCCAACACCAAACTTAGAGTTTGGATATGGGGGTTCAACACCAAACTTAGAGTTTGGTTGTGACCTCCCAACACCAAACTTAGAGTTTAATTGTGGGGGCTTTGTCTGACTCTGTATTGAGAGAAGCTTTGCATGCTTACCCTCCCTTGTTACAGAAGGATAGCCGTGTGCCTTAAACACAAGGTATTCCCCATTCAATTGAAGGACTAATTCTCCTCTGTTAACATCTATCACAGCTTCTGCTGTGGCTAGGAAAGGTCTTCCAAGGATGATGCATTCATCTTCATCCTTCCTAGTGTCTAAGATTATGAAATCAGCAGGGATGTAAAGGCCTTCAACCTTTACCAACATGTCCTCTACTAATCCATAAGCTTGTCTTACTGACTTGTCTGCCAATTGTAATGAGAATAAGGCAGGCTGTACCTCAATGATCCCCATTTTCTCCATTACAGAGAGTGGCATAAGATTTATGCCTGACCCCAGGTCACACAGAGCCTTGTTAAAGGTCATGGTGCCTATGGTACAGGGTATTAAGAATTTACCAGGATCTTGTCTCTTTTGAGGTAAAGTTTTCTGAACCCATGTATCTAGTTCACTAATGATCAAGGGAGGTTCACCTTCCCAAGTCTCATTACCAAACAACTTGGTATTCAGCTTCATGATGGCTCCTAGATATTGAGCAACTTGCTCTCCAGTTACATCTTCATCTTCTTCAGAGGAAGAATAATTTTTAGAGCTCATGAATGGCAGAAGGAGATTTAATGGAATCTCTATGGTCTCTATATGAGCCTCAGATTCCTTTAGGTCCTCAATAGGGAACTCTTTCTTGTTTGAGAGACGTCCCAGGAGGTCTTCCTCACTAGGAATTTCGTCCTTCTCCTCCCTTGTGCATTCGGCCATATTGATTACGTCAATGGCCTTGCACTCTCGTCTTGGATTCTCTTCTGTATTGCTTGGGAGAGTACTGGGAGGAGTTTCAGTGACTTTCTTACTCAGCTGGCCCACTTGTGCCTCCAAATTTCTGATGGAGGACCTTGTTTCACTCATGAAACTTAAAGTGGCCTTAGACAGATCAGAGACTAAATTTGCTAAATTAGAGGGGCTCTGCTCAGAATTCTCTGTCTGTTGCTGAGAAGATGATGGAAAAGGCTTATTATTACTTAGCCTGTTTCTTCCACCATTATTAAAGCCTTGTTGAGGCTTTTGCTGATCCTTCCATGAGAAATTTAGATGATTTCTCCATGATGAATTATAGGTGTTTCCATAAGGTTCACCCATGTAATTTACTTCTGCCATTGCAGGGTTCTCAGGATCATAAGCTTCTTTAGAAGCTGCCTCTTTAGTACTGTTGGATGCATTTTGCCATCCATTCAGACTTTGAGAGATCATGTTGACTTGCTGAGTCAACACTTTGTTCTGAGCCAATATGGCATTCAGAGCATCAATTTCAAGAACTCCCTTCCTCTGAGGTGTCCCACTATTCACGGAATTCCTCTCAGAAGTGTACATGAATTGGTTATTTGCAACCATGTCAATAAGTCCTTGAGCTTCTGCAGGCGTTTTCTTTAGGTGGATAGATCCACCTGCAGAATGGTCCAATGACATTTTGGAAAACTTAGATAGACCATAATAGAATATATCTAATATGGTCCATTCTGAAAACATGTCAGAAGGACACTTTTTGGTCATCTGCTTGTATCTTTTCCAATCTTCATAGAGGGATTCACCATCTTTTTGCTTGAAGGTCTGAACATCCACTCTAAGCTTGCTCAACTTTTGAGGAGGAAAGAATTTATCCAAGAAGGCCGTGACCAGTTTATCCCAAAAGTCCAGGCTATCTTTAGGTTGTGAGTCCAACCATGTCCTAGCTCTATCTCTTACAGCAAAAGGGAAAAGCATGAGCCTGTAGAAGACTTCAGGATCTATTCCATTCGTCTTAATAGTCTCACAAATCTGCAAGAACTCAGTTAAAAACTGATAAGGATCTTCAGATGGAAGTCTATAAAACTTGCAGTTCTGTTGCATTAGAGCAACTAATTGAGGTTTCAACTCAAAATTATTTGCTCCAATGGCCAGAATGGAGATGCTTCTTCCATCAAATTTGGAAGTTGGTTTAGTGAAATCACCAAGCATTCTCCTTGCATTATTGTTGTTGGGTTTGGCTGCCATCTCCTTTTCTTGTTCGAAATTTTCAGAAAGGTTATCTCTGGATTGTTGTAATTTAGCTTCTCTTAATTTCCTTTTCAAAGTCCTTTCAGGTTCAGGATCAGCTTCAACAAGAATGCCTTTTTCCTTGTTCCTGCTCATATAGGGAAGAAGAGAACAGGAAAAGAAAGAGGAATCCTCTATGTCACAGTATAGAGATTCCTTTATGTTAGTAGAGAAAGAAAGGAAATAGGAGTGAAGAAGAATGAATAGGTAGGGGTAGTGATTTGAGATGAAGAGAGGTGAAGAGAAGTGTTAATAAATAAATAAATAGAAGAAGGGGAGAGGGAAGAAATTTCGAAAACAAATTTGAAAAGAAGTTAAATGATTTTCGAAAATAAAAGATAAGATAGAATTAAAATTAAAACAATTAATTAATTAAAAAGAATTTTTGAAAAAGGGATGAGATATTTTCGAAAATTAGAGAGGGAAAAGTAGTTAGGTGGTTTTGAAAAAGATAAGAAACAAACAAAAAGTCAAATAGTTAGTTGAAAAAGATATTAAAGTCAAATTTGAAAAGATAAGAAGATAAGAAGTTAGGTAAGATATTTTGAAATCAAAATTTTTTTTGAAAAAGATAAAATTTTGAAAAAGATATGATAAAAAGATAAGATTTTTAAATTGAAAATTTGACTTGACTTGTAAGAAACAACTAATTTTTAAAATTTTTTGACCAAGTCAACCCAAAATTTCAAAAACTTGGAGGGAAATAAGGAAAAGATATTTTTTATTTTTGAATTTTTAATGAGGAGAGAGAAAAAACAAACATGACCCAAAACATGCAAATTTTGGATCAAAACACATGATGCATGCAAGAACACTATGAATGTCAAGATGAACACCAAGAACACTTTGAAGATCATGATGAACATTAAGAACATATTTTTTGAAAAATTTTTGAGGCAAAGAAAACATGCAAGACACCAAACTTAGAATTCTTTAATGCATGGACACTGTGAATGCAAAAATGCATATGAAAAACAACAAAAGACACACAACAAGAAATCATCAAGATCAAACAAGAAGACTTACCAAGAACAACTTGAAGATCATGAAGAACACTATGAATGCATGAATTTTCAAAAATTGCAAAAAAAATTTTTTAAAGCATGCAATTGACATCAAACTTAAAAATTGACTCAAGACTCAAACAAGAAACACAAAATAATTTTTTATTTTTATGATTTTATGATTTTTTTGTATTTTCTTTAATTTTTTTCAAAAATGTTCTTTAGAAAAACGAAAATAATAAAAAAATATTTTTGAAAGATTTTTGAAAAGAAAATTACCTAATCTGAGCAACAAGATGAACCGTCAGTTGTCCATACTCGAACAATCCCCGGCAACGGCGCCAAAAACTTGGTGGACGAAATTGTGATCATCAATAATGGCTCCAAAGACTTGGTGCTCTCAAACGTGAATCACACTTTATCACAACTCCGCACAACTAACCAGCAAGTGTACTGGGCGTCCAAGTAATACCTTACGTGAGTAAGGGTCGATCCCACAGAGATTGTTGGTATGAAGCAAGCTATGGTCATCTTGTAAATCTCAGTCAGGCGGATAACAATTGATTATGGGAAATATAAAGAGATACTTGCTTAAATAATAAAGGATAGAAATACTTATGTAAATTAATGGTGGGAATTTCAGATAAGCGTATGGAGATGCTTGTCCCTGTTGAATCTCTGCTTTCCTACTGCTTTTATCCAATTTTATCACTCCCTTCTATGGCAAGCTATATGTAGGGCATCATCGTTGTCAATGGCTACATCCCATCCTCTCAGTGAAAATGGTCCAAATGCTCTGTCACAGCACGGCTAATCATCTGTCGGTTCTCAATCAGGTTGGAGTAGAATCCAGTGATTCTTTTGCGTCTGTCACTAACGCCCAGCCTTCAGGAGTTTGAAGCTCGTCATAGATATTCAATCCCGGAATCCTACTCGGAATACCACAGACAAGGTTAGACTTTCCGGATTCCCATGAATGCCGCCATCAATTCTAGCTTATACCATGAAGATTCTGATTAAGGAATCCAAGAGATATGCGCCCGGCCTAAGGTAGAACGGAAGTGGTTGTCAGTCACGCGTGTTCATAGGTGAGAATGATGATGAGTGTCATGGATCATCACATTCATCAAGTTGAAGTGCAACGAATATCTTAGAACAGGAATAAATCGAATTGGATAGAAAATAATAGTAATTGCATTGAAACTTGAGGTACAACAGAGCTCCACACCCTTAATCTATGGTGTGTAAAAACTCCACCGTTGAAAATACATAAGTGATAGGTCCAGGCATGGCCGAATGGCCAGCCCTCAAACGTGGTCACAAGCCCGAATGATCAAAAGACATCTAAAACAATAGTAAAAAGTTCTATTTATACTAAACTAGCTACTAGGGTTTACAGGAATAAGTAATTGATGCATAAATCCACTTCTGGGGCCCACTTGGTGTATGTTTGGACTGAGCTTGATTTATCCATGAGATGAGGCTTATCTTGGAGTTGAACGCCAGGTTGTAACGTGTTTTGGGCGTTCAACTCTGGTTCGTGACGTGTTTCTGGCGTTTGACTCCAGAATGCAGCATGGAACTGGCGTTGAGCGCCAGTTTACGTCATCAAATTTCAAACAAAGTATAGACTATTATATATTTCTGGAAAGCTCTGGATGTCTACTTTCCAACGCCGTTGAGAGCGTACCATTTGGAGTTTTGTAGCTCCAGAAAATTCATTTTGAGTGCAGGGAGGTCAGATTCCAATAGAATCAGCAGTCCTTTGTTAGCCTCCTATTAGAGTTTTGCTCAGGTTCCTCAATTTCAGCCAGAAAATACCTAAAATCACAGAAAAACACACAAACTCATAGTAAAGTCCAGAAATGTGAATTTAGCATAAAAACTAATAAAAACATCCCTAAAAGTAACTAGATCATACTAAAAACTACCTAAAAACAAAGCCAAAAAGCGTATAAATTATCCGCTCATCAAACCTGGAGGAGCAGGTTCGGGTTATTGCTCCTGAGGCCGATCTTACTCTCTTCAGCCTGGACAATGTTGTGAGGGATGGTAAGATTGTCCCTGATAACTAGGATGATGATGATGTTGAACCTCCCCTAGTGCCTTCTATCAAGGTGTCGACCTCCTCGGTTCCTCTAGTTATGTCTGATCCAGATTGTCAGATTTTGAACCGGGATGATGGAACTGTAGATGCTGTGCCTATTCAGACTCACCCTCCTTCTCGCCGTACTGATGCTGCCGGGAAGGCTCCCTATCTTTGCTGATCTTCTTTTTAAGTATTTGTGTAAATAACCCGGTTTGTGGGCTTTTGAACTGTTTTATTGTTTTGTTTAACTGCTGACGCTTTTTAGTTGCCTGCCTGGCAACTTTTACTTTGAAAAACAAAAGTAGCTTTCTGAGGTAGATTTTGGTGGCCTCTTGAAGCTTTATGATACTATGCTTTTATTGCGCTTTAACATGGTATCTCTTCTGGTTTCTGAGAGTGTTGGAATCTTGCTGCTTGACCTCTTTGGATTGCTTTTGTACTTATTGTTTGTAACTTGGATCCTTTGAGGCCGTGACTATATGGGTCTGACTTGTTTCTCGGTTTTCTCGCTTTTGCTTGTATTTTTATCGCCCCATAACCGATTTCTTTATGTTGGTCCCCTTCTAAGTTATTTTTGTAATCCTCTTTCTTGGACTTTTGTCAGGTCTCTTTCAGGGATTACTTTTATAACTTGTATTGTAGGAGACCGACTTCGTTAGGTCGATCTCTTCTAAGTTATTTTTGTAATCCTTTTTCTTGGACCTTTGTTAGGTCTCTTTCAGGGATTACTTTTATAACTTGTCTTGTAGGAGACCGACTTCGTTAGGTCGATCTCTTCTAAGTTATTTTTGTAATCCTCTTTCTTGGACCTTTGTTAGGTCTCTTTCAGGGATTACTTTTATAACTTGTCTTGTAGGAGACCGACTTCGTTAGGTCGATCTCTTCTAAGTTATTTTTGTAATCCTCTTTCTTGGACCTTTGTCAGGTCTCTTTCAGGGATTACTTTTATAACTTGTCTTGTAAAAGACCGACTTCGTTAGGTCGATCTCTTCTAAGTTATTTTTGTAATCCTCTTTCTTGGACCTTTGTCAGGTCTCTTTGAGGGATTACTTTTATAACTTGTCTTGTAGGAGACCGACTTCGTTAGGTCGATCTCTTCTAAGTTATAGCAATTCCTCTTTAATAGGGTTGGCCAGACCTCTTTCCAGGGATTTGCTGATAACTTGGGTTGACTTGGTCTGATTTTTTAGTGTCACCCAGTCTTTTTAAGTTATTATATAGCAATCCATAAGACCTCGTCAGGTTCTTTTTGGGATCACTTTCGATAACTTCTTGCATTATTCTGTGTTCATCTTTGTCGATTTGTAGATGGTGGTTTCTGTCCTGGTTTGATCGTCCTTTAGGTGAATCGCGTTTTCACCTTTGTCGGATGATCATTCCTATCGAGATCGTACAGTGAATCTGTTCTTCACTTTCTGTCGATCTGTTGCTTTATAATCGGACGATGAATGCTTCAGATTAATGCGTCTTGGGAATTTGTAGAATATCTGAAATGTATTTTATTCAAAGAAAGTGCAAATATATACATGCGGGAGTTTTTCGTACCCTTAAGTCGGATTAAATTTCAGTCTTGATGCCTCATTAAAAAACCTTTTCAGGAAAAAGAGTGCATCTTGTGATGAGATCTTTTACCTTTCCTAGCTATAGTACCTTCTTAGGTTACAGGCGTGCCATGATCTGGGGAGTTCTCGTCCCTCGAGTTCGGACAGTCTGTAGTAGCCCTTCCCAAGTACTTCTTTGACTTGGTAGGGTCCTTTCCAGTTGGTTGCCAGCTTTCCTTCTCCGGGTCGAGTTGTTCCAATATCATTTCGAATTAAGATGAGATCGTTCTCAGCGAAACCTCTTGGCACTACCTTTTGATTATACCTGGAAGCCATTCGCTGCTTTAGTGCTTCTTCTCTGATCCGAGCTCTTACTTGGATTTCCAGAAGTAGGTCGAGCTCTTCTCTTTGAAGTTGAGAGTTGGTTTGTTCATTGTAGTGGACTACTCGGGGAGACCCTTCCTCGACTTCTATTTGAATCACTGCCTCCACTCCGTATGCTAATCGAAATGGTAATTCGTTCGTAGTAGAATGAGGGGTTGTTCGATACGCCCATAGGACTTGTGGAAGTTCCTCGACCCAAGCTCCCTTTGCTTCTTGCACTCTCCGTTTTAGCCCGGCCAATATGACTTTGTTGGCCGCTTCGGCTTATCCATTGGCTTGGGGATGTTCGACGAAGGTGAACTGGTGTTTTATATTCAAGTCGGCCACTAGTTTTAATTTCTAAAGCCTGCATCTGTGAATTGGGTGCCATTATCTGTGGTGATGGAGTATGGGACCCCGAACCTTGTAATGATGTTCCTATATAGGAATTTCCGGCTTCTTTGAGCAGTGGCGTTGGCTAGGGATTCTGCCTCGATCTATTTTGTGAAATAGTCTACCCCTACTCTGAGAAATTTGACTTGTCCCGATCCCTGGGGAAAGGGTCCGAGAAGATCGAGTCCCCACTTTGCAAATGGCCAGGGTGAGGTCACGTTGATGAGCTTTTCCGGCGGGACGATGTGAAAGTTGGCATGCTTCTGACATGGTGGACATGTCTTTACAAATTTTGTAGCTTCCTTTCGTAGAGTTGGCCAATAGAATCCCACCCAGAGTACCTTTTGGTGAGAGTTTGCGTTCCGAGATGATTGCCACAAGTGCCACTGTGTACTTCCTCCAAGATTCCCTTTGTATTGGAGGTCGGTATGCATTTTAACAATGGTATTGAGATCCCTCTTTTGTATAGGGTGTTGTTTATGATAGTGTAGTACCGTGCCTCCCTTTTTAACCTCTTTGCCTCCTTTTCATCTGTGAGGAGCACTTCTGTTTTGAGGTAGTTAATTATGGGAGTCATCCATCCTTGATCCCGACCTGTTATGGCTAGGACTTTTTCTTCTTCCGATATTGACGGGTTTTGCAATATTTCCTGGATGAGGCTTCTATTGTTGCCCCCTGGTTTGGTGCTGGCTAGTTTTGAGAGTGCGTCAGCTCGGGCGTTTTGCTCGCGGGGTATGTGGTAGATCCTATATTTCCCGAGTTGTCTGAGCTGTTCCTTGGTTTTATCCAAATATTTTTTCATGGTAGGGTCTTTGGCTTGATAGCTCCCTGTTATTTGTGAGGTAACGACTTGTGAATCGCTGTAGATATTGAGTTTCTGAGCTCCAACCTCCCTAGCCAGCTTCAAACCAGTTAATAACGCTTCGTATTCCACCTGGTTGTTTGAGGCCGGGAATCCGAGTTTGAGGGAAAGCTCAAGTTGGGTTCCTTGGTTACTTTCGATTATCACACCTACACCGCTTCTGATTTTATTTGAGGAACCATCCACGTATATATTCCACTCTATGGGGATCTCCGGGGTGTCTGTGAATTCTGCAATAAAGTCGGCTAGGTATTGTGACTTAATGGCTGTCCGCGCCTCGTATTGGAGGTCAAACTCGGACAATTCGATTGCCCATTATAGGATTCTTCCTGCTAGATCTGTTTTCTGCAATATCCCCCTTATGGGCTGGTTGGTCTGAACCTTAATGGTATGAGCTTGGAAGTACAGGCGAAGTCGTCGGGATATTAGTATGAGAGCGTAGGCAAACTTCTCTATTTTCTGGTAGTTCAGTTCTGACCCCTGCAGTGCTTTACTAATGAAGTAGACGGGTTGTTGCCCACCCTCGTCTTCTTTAATTAGTGCTGAGGCTATTGCCCGACTTTCTACTGCGAGGTATAATATGAGTGGTTCTCCTTCTCGTGGTCGAGATAGGGTTGGTGGCCGTCCCAAGAATTCTTTGAAGTCTCGGAAGGCTTGCTCGCATTCCGTTGTCCATTCAAAGTTTTTTCCCTTCCTTAAAGAAGCGTAGAAAGGGAGGGATCTTATCGCTGACCCTGCTAGGAATCTGGACAAGGCCGCCAATCTCCCATTGAGTTGTTGTACCTCTTTGACGCATGTTGGGCTCTTCATGTTGAGTATGGCCTGACATTTATCTGGATTTGCCTCGATTCCTCTTTGTGTGAGCATAAAGCCCAAGAACTTACCTGCTTCCACTGCGAAGGTGCATTTAGCCGGGTTAAGTCGCATGCCATGCTTCCGTATGGTGTCGAACACTTGAACCAAGTCGGTTAGTAATGTCTCTTTACTTTGTGTCTTTATCAACATGTCATCCACGTAGACCTCCATGATTTTTCCGATGTGGTCTGAGAAGACCTTATTCATTAGCCTTTGATAAGTAGCTCCCGCGTTCTTAAGGCCGAAAGACATTACGATGTAGCAATAGTTTGCTTTGGGTGTTAGAAACGAGGTTTTTTCTTGATCCGGTGGATACATTGGGATCTGGTTGTACCCCGAGTATGCGTCCATAAACGAGAGATACTTATATCCCAATGAGGCGTCTACTAGAGCGTCGATGCTTGGGAGTGGATAAGGATCTTTTGGGCAGGCTTTGTTGAGGTCGGTGTAGTCGGTGCACATTCGCCACTTCCCATTTGACTTTTTCACTAAGACGACATTTGCTAGCCATAGTGGGTACTTAACTTCTCTTATGAATCCTGCCTCTAGCAGTGCTTGCACCTGTTCTGCCACAGCCTGAGACTGTTTTGGTCTGAGTTTTTTTCGTCTTTGTTGTACCGGTCGGGATTCCGGATAGACTGCCAACTAGTGGCTCATCAGTTCGGGATCTATGCCTGGCATGTTGGCGGCTTTCCATGCGAAAAGATCAACATTATCTCGTAGGAACTGTATGAGTGATTCCTTTGCGTCTCCTTTCAGGATTGTACCAATATTAGTTGTCTTATCCGAGGTGTCTCAGATCTGAACTTTCTCTACTTCACCTTCGGGTTGTGGACGGAGTTCTTCTCGCCTCTGAACTCCACCAAGTTCGATTGTGTGGAACTCTTCTCCTTCGCCTCTGAGGTTTAGACTTTTGTTATAACAGCGACGCGCCATCCTTTGATATGCTTTTATTGTAGGTATCCCTTCTGCAGTTGGGAATTTCATACATAGATGTGGAGTTAAAACTATTGCGCTGAGTTGGTTTAACGTTGTCCGACCTATTAAGGCATTGTAGGCTGAGCTTATGTTGACCACGATGTAGTCTATCTTGAGTGTTCTGGATTGGTTCCCCTTTCCGAAGGTTGTGTGTAGCGATACGTATCCCAGTGGTTGTACTAGGGTATCCCTAAGTCCGAACAGGCTGTTCAGGTATGCTCTTAGCTCTTTTTCTTCTAAGCCGAGCTTGTCGAAGGCAGTTTTGAATAAGATGTCGGCGGAGCTTCCTTGGTCAATTAATGTACGGTGGAGGTTGGCGTTTGCCAGTATGATAGTGATGACCATGGGATCGTCGTGTCCTGAGATGATTCCGGATGCGTCTTCTTTGGTAAACGTAATTGCTGGGATGTCTGGCGCCTCCTTCTTTCCTTCGACATGGTATACTTCTTTGAGGTATCGCTTGTGGGATGATTTGGAGATTCCTCCTCCCGCAAATTCGCCGTGTATCATGTGGACGTGTCTTTCCGGTGTGCGAGGTGATCGCTCAGACCGTCTGACATCTTTATCCCTTCTTCTTTTTCTTGGCTCTTCATCCCGATTGGCCAAAAACCGATCTAGTTTTCCTTCTCTTACTAATTTTTCAATGACATTTTTCAAGTCGAAGCATTCGTTGGTGGAATGTCCTCGGACTCGATGATACTCACAGTATTCGTTCCGATTTCCTCCTCCTCTTTTGCCTTTGAGTGGCCGAGCTAGGGGTATTTTTTCCGTATGGCAGACTTCTTTGTAAACATCTACCAAGGATACCCTAAGAGCGGTGTAGTTATGATATTTTTTATTTTCTCCCCGGAGCGATCTTCCTTTTTCTTGGATTCTTTATCTTTGTCTCGGTAGGCGGAAACGAACCACGAGGCTTCCCCAAGTCGTGAATTCTCCTCCACGTTGATGTATTTCTGCGCCCGTTCTTGTACTTCGTCCAGGGATGCAGGATATTTCTTAGATATAGATTGGCTAAAAGGTCTTTCTCGTAGGCAATTTAGGAGGCCCATAATGGCAGCTTCTATTGGTAGACTTTGTATGTCCATGCATGTTTTGTTGAATCTTTCCATGTAGTTACGAAGACTTTCCCGATCTCCTTGCTTGATCCCTAGTAGGCTGGGGGCGTGTTTAGCCTTATCTTTTTGTATGGAAAATCTGGCCAGGAATTTTTTGGCCAGGTCGTCGAAGCTCGAGATGGACTTTGGAGGTAGGCTGTCGAACCATCTAATGGCTGTCTTGGTAAGAGTTGTTGGAAAGGCTTTGCAGCGAACTGCATCCGAGGCGTCAGTGAGGTACATTCTACTTCTAAAATTGCTGAGGTGATGGTTGGGGTCTGAAGTACCGTCGTACAGAGTCATATCCGGAAGTTTAAAGTCCTTTGGGATTTTGGTCTTCATGATTTCCCTGGTGAATGGATATTGATCCTTGCGAGAGCTATCCTCTGGAGTGGATCGAGTAGCTTTGGTTTTGAGATCGGCTTCGAGTTTTAGAAGCTTATCTTCTAATTCCCGGCGTTGCCTTATCTCCCGATGTCGATCCTCTTCTTTTTCGCGTTGATGTTGGGCTTCTTTCTCGAGTTGCTTTAATCGATCTTGAAGTGCCTCTATGGCTCCTGCGTTTGGAGAATCCTTTTCGTTGTTAAGTTGAGGAGTATCCTTTGGTGTAGTGTCCGCGTTTTTATGCAGCGTTCTATCCTCTAGATCTGAGTCGTGGTCATTGTCATGGTCATCCGCCATGGTGATGGGATGACTTCCAGGGTCCCCGGCAATGGCGCCATTGTTTCGAGGGTTACCTGAAACTGGAGGTCGATCTCGGACGAGATCTTCTGTGCTGGTTAGAGCGGTTGTGTCCGACTTGTTGGACTTGGTGGTAGTGCATATCCTTCGTCCCCGGAGGGTGGGGGTACCTGCAAGGGACTCCCATACTTAAGTTAGCAAGGGTATTAAGCAAGTATTGAATAGAATCAGAGTATGAGTTATACCTGGGTGCTCCAGTGTATTTATAATGGTGAGATGTGACCTTCTTTGGATAAGATAAGTTAGTTATCTTATCTTATCTTATCTTTTGTCGAGGTCAGCTTATCTTCCATAGAACCGCCCTTATCTCTATAGGCTTGGGCTGCCTTTGGATCGGGGTCGTATTCCTTGAGTTGGGCCCTTCTTTGGGCTTTCCTGTCGATTTGGCCGAGTTCTTTACGAAGAAGTCGGTCCGCTTGACCTAAAGAGGTCGGTCGCTTTGCTACTGAACATCCCGGCTCGGACAGCTCGACCCAGGATATGAACAACTTTTATCTCAGTTAAAGCAAGTAATCAAACAAGTTCTCCTGGTTCTATTCACATTGATAATTTGGATAAGGTGAGCTTTTTATAGCCCTTTTATTCTATTTCTTCTGAACTTCCAGCTTTCGTTAATAAATTAGTTACTATATATTTGTGTATAGATACATATATTATTTAACTTAGGTTTAGTGTTTACTTTTTGGTCTCATCCTCGGCCTCAATTCTGTTTAGCTTTTGTGAGCAATGTTCTTTTCTTTTCTTTCTTTGTTTTTTTTATTTACCCTTAGTTATGTTGTTTTCCAGCTTCCATGGTTTTTCCTACCATTATTGGTACCCCCAAATTTTGTTTTGTTTTGTTTTTTTGTGTTGTGTTTGATTGAGTGACATGATTAAATAACAGTGGAAAGAGCACAATTTTATTTAATTTATGGTTTTTCCTTTTGCATTTGGGATATTGGTACAAAATTGATATATTTGTCTCAATTCATTTTTAATTTTACAATTTAGGTTGATGATTCTCACTTTACTCTTTGAAACAACGCCGTTTTCCCCTTTTGCACTTGAAATTAAGCTGATTGGCATGATTTTGTGAATTTAGCATTCATCTTTAATGAGATTAATAAAAAAGTAACAAGTTTGTTTTCTTGTATTTTTAATCTTTAATCTGATACTTGCAATTGGAACATGTGCTTCATTTGTTGCTCTTTCCAGGCAGACTTTTCAGAATTCATTCGGTTCTATGATTTTGTTTTCTTCATGTGTCGCGAGAATGGTCAAAAGAATATTTGTAAGTAGCCCAGTCATTTCCTTCAACATAATCTTGTATTGATTGCGTATGGTGGTGAATCAGTATGCAAAATCCTTACATGCTTCTCTTTTTTAATTATGATAATCTGTAGCTGTAAGTAGGGCAGTAACTGCTTGGAAATTAGTTCTTGCTGGGAATGAACACTGATACAATTGTTAAGGCCAAGAGTTTTCTTGATGGTGATGAAGATCAGCATGAAAAAGATGTGTTTGAGAAGAATTTGAAGGCGCTTCAGAATATTTTTTAGTCATTATGCCAAGATTAGAAGATTAACGATTTTCTGATTGTTAAGTTCTTTTCGGATATAGAGTACAAACTTTGCATTTTAATTGATATGTGATACAAGTTTCATGTGACTTAAATTATCTTAAGTTATATTTTGATTGTTCATTGCTTTTTAAGATTATGTCTTTGAATTGTGTAAGGATAATTTTTATTATTAAAAAAATTATTTAGTATAATTATGTGTTTAATTTTATTTTATAATATTTAACACATTTAATTAAAAATGTAAAATTATATATGTAATAATATTATTAAATATTATGTTGTATAAAAAATTATTAGAATATTATATACATATAGAAAATTTAAAAAAATTAAAAAAAAAATAATGAAGGACCTAAGGTTACACTTATATAGAGTAGCTATGGTTATACAAAAAATTAAAAAATAATAATAATAAGGAACCTAGGGCTACACTTATATACAGTAGCTATGATATACAATGTGGCTATATTTTACAAGTGATGCAGTAGTGTTCATACCCTGGGTCAAAGCTATCCGACCCGGGATGTTCTACAGACAAAGTGACCGACCTCTTCAGGTTAGGATGACCCGACCTCTCCTCAAAGAGCTCAACCAAGTCACAAAAAAACCCAATAAATGACCCAAACAAAGGAACACGTCCCGAATCCAAGGGCAGTCCAAGCCCGTAGAGATAAAGGCGGTTCCCTAGAAGATAAGAAGACCTCACTCAAAGATAAGATAGGATAAGATAACTATCTTATCTCCGAAAAGGTCACTCCCCACCATTATAAGTATACTGGAGCACCCAGGTATAACTCATACTCTGATTCTACTAAATACCTGCTTAATACCCTTGCTAACTTAAGCATCGGAGTCCCATGCAGATACCTCCCACCCTCCGGGGACAAAAGATCAGCACCATCACCAAATCTAGCAATTCGGATATGACAGCTCTGACCAGCTCAGAAGATCTCGTTCGAGATCGACCTACATTTTCAAGTAACCCTCAGAACATTGGCGCCGTTGTCGGGGAACCTGGAAGTCATTCCATCACCATGGCGGACGACTATGACAACGACCACACTTCAGATCTAGAGGATAGAACGCCGCACAAAAATGCGGATACCACACCAAAAGATACTTCCCAACTTAACAACAAGAAGAACTCCTCAAACGAGGGAGCCATGGATGCACTTCAGGACCGATTAAAATAACTTGAAGAAGAAGCCTTACGTCAACGAGAGGCCGAGAAAGACCTACAAAGGGAAATAAGGTGACGCCGGGAATTGGAGAACAAACTCCTAAAACTTGAAGCCGATATCAAAACCAAAGCCAACCGATCCCCCCTGAAGATAGCTCCTGCAAGGACACGACCCATTCACCAAAGAGATCATGAAGACTAAAATCCCAAAAGACTTTAAACTCCCAGATATGACCTTATACGACGGCACTACAGATCCCGGCCATCACCTCAGCAATTTCAGAAGCAGAATGTACCTCACCGACGCCTCAGACGCAGTTCGTTGCAAAGCCTTTCCAACTACTTTGACAAAGACAGCGATTAGATGGTTTGACAACTTCCCTCCTAGGTCCATCTCAAGTTTCGACGATATGACCAAGAAATTTCTGGCCAGATTCTCCATCCAAAAAGACCAGGCTAAACATGCTCCAAGCCTATTGGGAATCAAACAAGGAGAACTTGAAACCCTTCGCAACTACATGGAAAGATTCAACAACACATGCCTGGACATAGAGAACCTACCAACGGAGGCTGCCATTATGGGCCTCATTAATGGCTTGCGAGAAGGGTCTTTTAGTCAATCCATATCGAAGAAATACCCCACATCTCTGAACGAGGTACAGGAACGAGCGAAAAAGTACATCAACATGGAGGAAAACTCCCGATTAAGAGAGACCTCAAAAGTCGGATTCGCTTCCTGGGATAAAGACAAAGATTCCAGAAAAAAGGAAGATCGACATGGAGATAAAATAAAAAATACCACAATTACACCCCCCTTCGGGTATCTCTTATGGATGTATATAGAGAGGTCTGCAACACGGAAAAAATACCACCAGCTCGGCCACTCAAAGGCAAAAAAGGAGGAGGAAACCGGGCTGAATATTGTGAATACCATCGGATCCACGGGCACTCCACCAATGAGTTTTTCGATTTAAAAAATGTCATAGAAAAGCTAGTAAGAGAAGGAAAGCTAGATCGATATCTGGCCACCCGTGACGATGAGCAAACAAAAAGAAAAAGAGCAGAAGATGTTGGATAAACCGCGCGATCATCTCGTACACCAGAAAGACATGTCCACATGATACACGGTGGATTTGCCGGGGGAGGAATCTCCAAATCATCTCGCAAAAGACACCTCAAAGACGTATATCATGTCGCAGGAAAGGAGGAAGTACCCGACATCCCTGCGATTACTTTCACCAAGGAAGACGCTTCTGGCATCGCATCAGGACATGACGATCCTATGGTCATCACTATTATACTGGCAAACGCAAATCTTCACCGCACGCTAATAGACCAGGGGAGCTCTGCCGATATCTTATTCAAAAGTGCCTTCGACAAACTCAGCCTGGAAGAAAAAGAACTCAAAGCATATCCGGATAGCCTGTTCAGACTAGGAGATACCCCGGTACAATCGATGGGATACATCTCACTACACACAACTTTCGGAAAAGGAAGTCAGTCAAGAACTCTCAAAATCGACTACATCGTAGTCGACGTAAGTTTAGCCTACAATGCCTTAATAGGTCGGACAACGTTGAATCAGCTCGGTGCAATAGTCTCAACCCCACATCTATGCATGAAGTTCCCAACGGTAGGGGGGATAGCTGCGATAAAAGCAGATCAGAAAATGGCGCGCCGCTGTTACAACGAAAGTCTAAGCCTCAGAGGCAGAGGAGAAGAGTTCCACACAATTGAGCTCGGTGGAGTTCAGAGGCGGGAAGAACTCCGCCTACAACCTCAAGGTGAGATAGAGGAAATCTAGATCGGGGACACCCCGGACCAAACGACCAATATCGGCACACTCCTGAAAGGAGACATAAAAGAATCACTCATACAGTTTCTACGAGACAACATCAACCTCTTTGCGTGGAAGGCCGCAGACATGCCAGGCATAGATCCCAAGCTGATGTGCCACAAGCTAGCAGTCTACCCAGGATCTCGGCTGATACAACAGAGACGTAGAAAGCTAGGACCAGAACGCTCTCAAGCTGTGGAAGAACAGGTCCAAGCTCTACTGGAGACATGTTTCATAAGAGAAGTCAAATACCCACTATAGCTTGCTAACGTCGTATTGGTGAAAAAGTCAAACGGGAAGTGGCGAATGTGCACTGACTATACTGACCTCAACAAAGTCTGCCCAAAAGATCCTTATCCACTCCCAAGCATCGACGCACTGGTAGATGCCTCCTTCAGATATAAATACCTCTCCTTTATGGACACATACTCAAGATATAACCAAATCCCAGTGTATCCACCCGACCAAGAAAAAACCTCCTTCTTAACCCCAAAGACAAATTACTGCTACATTGTCATGCCCTTCGGTCTTAAAAACGTGGGAGCCACTTACCAAAGATTAATGAACAAGGTTTTTTCGGATCACATCGGAAAAATCATGGAAGCCTACATGGACGACATGCTAGTAAAGACACAAAATAAAGAGACGTTATTATCCGACCTAACCCAAGTATTCGACACTATAAGACGACATGGCATGCGACTTAATCCCGCAAAATGCACCTTCGCAGTAGAAGCTGGTAAATTTCTGGGTTTTATTATCACACAGAGAGGAATCAAGGCAAACCCAGACAAATGCAGGGCCATACTCGACATGAAAAGTCTAACTTGTGTCAAAGAGGTACAACAACTCAATGGGAGGTTAGCAGCCTTGTCCAGATTTCTAGCCGGATCGGCAATAAGATCTCTTCCCTTCTACGCTACTCTAAGAAAAGGAAAGAAGTTCGAATGGACAACGGAGTGCGAGCAGGCCTTCCAAGATTTCAAAAAGTTCCTGGGACAGCTACCTATCCTAACTCAGCCATAGGAAGGAGAACTACTCATATTATACATCGCAGTAGGAAGTCGAGCGGTAGCCTCAGCGCTAGTCCGAGAAGACGACAGCGGGCAACAGTCCGTATACTTCATCAGCAAAGCATTACAAGGATCCGAGCTGAACTATCAGAAAATAGAAAAATTTGCTTATGCTCTCATACTAACATCACGATGACTTCGCCCATACTTTCAAGCTCACACCATTAAAATTTGGACCAACCAGCCCATAAAAAGAATCTTACAGAAAACAGACTTGGCGGGTAGAATCTTGCAATGGGCAGTCGAGTTGTCCGAATTTGATCTTCAATACGAAGCTCGGACGGCCATCAAATCGCAATATCTGGCCGACTTCATTGCGGAATTCATGGACACACCGGAAATCCCCACAGAATGGAATCTCTATGTGGATGGTTCCTCAAACAAAACAGGAAGCGGCGTGAGTGTGATAATTGAAAGCGACCAGGGAACCCAAATCGAACTCTCCCTCAAATTTGGGTTCCCTGACTTAAACAATCAAGCGGAATATGAGGCACTACTAACTGGTTTGAAGCTGGCCAGGGAGGTTGGAGCTCAAAAACTTATCATCTTCAGCGACTCACAGGTAGTTACTTCACAAATAGCAGGAAGCTACCAAGCCAAAGACCCCACTATGAAAAAGTACTTGGACAAAACTAAGGAACAGCTCAGACAACTCGGAAAATATGAGATCCGTCACATACCCTAAGAACAGAATACCCGAGTTGACGCACTCTCAAAACTAGCCAGCACCAAACCAGGAGGCAACAATAGAAGCCTCATCTAAGAAATTCTACAAAATCCATCAATCTCAGAAGAAGAAAAAGTCATGACTATAACAGGACAAGATCAAGGATGGATGACTCCCATAATAAACTACCTCAAAACAAAAGCACTCCCTACAGAAGAAAAGGAGGCAAAGAGGTTAAAATGGGAGTCACAATACTACACTATCATAAACAACACTCTATACAAAAGAGGAATTTTGATACCATTATTAAAATGTGTACCGACTCCCAACACAAAGGAAGTCCTAGAAGAAGTACACAGTGGCATTTGTGGCAATCACCTCAGAGCGCAAGCACTTACCAAGAAAGTACTCCGGACAAGATTTTATTGGCCAACTCTACAAAAGGAAGCCACATAGTTCGTAAAGACATGTCCATCATGTCAGAAACATGCCAACTTTCATATCGCCCCGCCAGAGGAACTCATCAGCGTGACCTCACCTTGGCCATTCGCAAAATGAGGACTCGATCTTCTCGGACCATTTCCTCAAGGATCGGGACAAGTCAAATTCCTCATAGTAGGAATAGACTACTTCACAAAATGGATTGAGGCAGAACCCCTAGCTAACGTCACTGCTCAAAGAAGTCAAAAATTTCTATATAGAAACATCGTCACAAGGTTTGGAGTTCTATACTCCATCACTACAAACAATGGTACCCAGTTCACAGATGCAGGCTTTAGAAAGCTAGCGGCTAACTTGAATATAAAACAACAATTCACCTCTGTCGAACACCCTCAAGCCAATGGGCAAGCCGAAGCTGCCAACAAAGTCATATTAGCTGGGTTAAAATAGAGATTACAAGATGCAAAGGGAGCCTGGGCTGAAGAGCTCCCGCAAGTCCTATGGGCGTATCGAATGACTCCACATTCCACTACAAAGAAGTCACCTTTCCGATTAGCTTACGGAATGGAGGCAATGATCCTAGTGGAGGTCAAAGAAGGATCACCCAGAGTGATCCACTATAGTGAAAAAGCCAACTCCCAACTCCAAAGGGAAGAGCTCGACCTACTTCCGAAAATTCGAGAAAGAGCTCGGATAAGGGAAGAAGCGTTGAAACGACGGATGGCCTCCAGATACAACCAAAAGGTAATACAGCGGGCCTTTGCTGAGGACGACCTCATCGTAATCCGAAACAACATCGGAACAACTCGACCTGGAGAAGGAAAGCTGGCAGCGAACTTGGAAGGACCTTACCGGGTCATAGAAGTGCTGGGAAAGGGCTACTACAGGCTTTCCGAACTCAACGGGCGAGAGCTTCCCAGGTCATGGCACGCCTGCAACCTAAGAAGGTACTATAGCTAGGGATGATAAAGGACCTTGTACAAGGCGCACTCTTTTCCTGAAAAGGTTTTTTAACGAGGCGCCAAGCCAAGACCTACAAATCACCCGACTTAGGAAATTAACCCCCGCCTGTTCAGATTTTCTACAAACGCTCAAGCCGCATTATTCTGAAACATTTATCGCCCGATTATAAAGCTACGGATCGACAGAAAGTGAAAATCAAATTCACGGTACGATCACGATAAAGACCAAAGATGAAAACCAAATTCATTAAAAAGTCTGCCAAACGAGGGTTAAAACCCAAACTCTACAAAATCGGCAAAAGATGAAAATAGAATAATGCAAGAAGTTATAGAAAGTGATCCATAGAAAGGACCTGACGAGGTCCTAATAAAATGGATTGCTATAAAATAACTTGAAGACTGGCCGACCAAAGAGGTCGGACCAGCCACAACAACCCAAGTCATAAGTAAAGCCTTGGAAAGAGGTCTGGCCAGCCCTATAAAAGAGGATTACTATAACTTAGAAGAGTCCGACACGATGAAGTCGGACTCCTACGAAAAAGTTACAAAGGTAATCCCTGAAAGAGACCTGAACAAGGTCCAAGAAAGAGGATTACCAAGTAACTCGACAGGGACCGACATGGTGAAGTTGGCCCAAAAATATAAAGTTACAAAGGTAATCCCTGAAAGAGAGCCAAACAAGGTCCAAGAAAGAGGATTACCAAGTAACTCGACAGGGACCGACATGGCGAAGTCGGCCCAAAAATATAAAGTTACAAAGTAATCCCTGAAAGAGACCTAAATAAAGTCCAAAAAAGAGGGTTACAAACAAACAACTCAACTCGAGTTGAAGAAATCGACAATCTCAGTATTATGATTCCTAAACGAAGACTTGAACAAAGTTCAAACTGTCGAAAGCAGCGTCAGGCAAAGGAATCAAGCCGATCATGTCAAAAGACTACGAAGGTACCAAGACAAACGCAGACAAGTATGATATGAAAACAAAAGTTATAATAATACCTAGCTTCAGAGGCCACCAGGTTCAGCCCACAAAGCCTGGGAACTACTCTGTTTATCAAAATGAAGTTGCTAAACAAGCAACTAGAAGAGCATCAAAACATCATTCACAAAATAAAGTGTTTTAAAAACAAAGCCCACAAACTGGGCAATCTACAACAAGCAAGAAGGAAATTCAGCTAACATCCGAAGGCTTCTCAGCAGCTTCAACTCGGGGTGAGGGAGGTCGAGTCTGAAGAGGCATCGCATCCACCGTCCCATCATTCCGGTTCAAGATTTGGCAATCTGGTTCCCCCCTGGGCGATTGATCTCAGCAGTGGACGTCGGAAAAGTCGGCGTAGCAGAAGTCTTGGTAGCAGGCAGTGAAGGACGATCATCATCATCATCATCGGGATCATCAGGGACAATCTTACCATCCTTAACAATGTTATCCAGGCTAATAAGGGAAAGGTCGAGATCTGGTGGAAGAACTCGAAATTACTCCTTCAAATTCTCATAAGCAGTAGTAACACTGCCTACAAGATGACTCTGAAGTTTGGTATAATCGGCCCGGACAGATTCTAAGCTACCCTTGAGCTCCATCATCTCTCTATAAGTAGTAACATAGCTATCCTTATGTTTTAATGCCGTATCCTTGGCCAGTTGTGCAGCAGCCGCCAGACCAACAGCCCGAGCCTTTTCCCCCTTCAGCTCCTTTTCCAGCTCGGCCACTTTCGCCTCGAGCTCCTCCTTCAAACCCTTAATTCAGTCAAACTCCGATTTTGCCTCCTCCATAAAGGCCTTGGTAGCATGGATAGAAAGATCTTGAGCAGTCCGGTATAAAGCCGCTCCCATGTGTGCCAGCGTAATACCACTCCGAGTAATGTAGTCTAAATGACGAAGAATGGATACATCGTCAGTAGGCATGACACCATAGGAAGCAATCTGTTGATCTACAAACCCAACATCATCAAAGTCGGGAGCACCAAGATTAAAAGGCTCGACAGTCCGAGGTCTTTTTGGAGGAGTGATGCGTGAGCATCTTATCTATCTTTTCCTAGTGAATTTGCATCTAATTTGTTGAGTTTAATTAAGAATTAATTATATTTTAGCCACTATGGATGCTATTTTGAGTTTTGTGCAAATTTATTTATTTTAGGTAGCATTCGGAGGGATTTGATGAAGTTTCTGCAGAGAAAAAGAAGAAACCAAATAGATGACCAGCGAAAACCGACACAGACGCATGGCTCACACGACCGCGCGGAATGGAGAAATCGCAATGACGCGATCGTGTACCTGACGTGAACGCGTGGACTGGAATATACGCATATGACGCGAGCGTGTGGACGACGCGGACACGTCACATGCGCGATCTGCAAAAATACAAATGACGCTGGTTACGAATTTTGGGCTGTTTTGACCCACTTTTCAGCCCAGAAAACACAGATTAGAAGCTGCAGAATGGACAAAGCAAGTGGTCCCCAACCATCAACTGAAAATCTGTTAATTAATTCGAATTTAAATTCAAATCTTATCTTTTAGGAAAAGATATTATTTTTATTTTTTGATTTTAAACCTATTAGGATGAGTAATAAATAGAAACTCTGCACATTTAGACAACCATAAGATTGTTACCAGAACCCTTATTTTTCTTTTCTGAACCATGAGCAACTAATCTTCCATTGTTAAGGTTAGGAGCTCTGTCTATTTGTAATGGATTAATTCGTTTGATCTTTCTAATTTATTCCATGCTTTGATTTATATTTCAATAATTGTTTTCACTCTTTATTTTATGAATATGGGTGGAACGGAAGTATGACCCATGTTCTAATTGAGTTCTTGTAAAACTTGGAAAAGCTCTTTACTTGAACAACAGCTTGGAAACATATTATCCTAAATTTTAATTATTTGGATTTAATGGGATACGTGGCATATAATCCCCTTATTTTTGGGTACTTAGAATTTTTGTGGCATATAAACTGAAAATTGATTTTTATCCTCTAATTGGAATTAACTGACCAAGGAATTGGCAGTTAATGAATATTAGAGGAGACTAGGAAGGTCTAAGGAATTAGGGCCTAGTCACATATAGTTTGCCATGAAATTATATCTTGCATGATTAAATTAGTTAGTAATAAAAAAATTAATCCGGAAAAATAGATAACTCTAAAACCTTAACTATCTTCTCATTATATTATTCCCAACTTATTTATTTGTCTGTGTTTTAATGTTCTTTGAATACCAAAACACTTTTTTCTGCTTGCCTAACTAATCTTATCAAATACTATTGTTGCTTAATCCATCAATCCTCGTGGGATCGACCCTTACTCACGTAAGGTATTACTTGGTACGACCCGATGCACTTGCCGGTTAGTAAGTGTGGGTTATAAATTCCACACCAAGTTTTTGGCGCCGTTGCCGGGGATTGACTGTGTTTAACAACTATTAGTTGTTTGATTGTTTAGATTAGGTGTTTTAATTTTAATTTTAATTAAAAATTATTTTATTATTTTTCAAAAAAAAATTTTTAAAATCTCCTTGTCTTTCGTTAGCACCCGTACCCCCCATTTTAATTTTTTTTTCATTTAACGTTTGAATTTTGTTTTTAAAACCTGCGTCCATTTTTTTTATTTTTCTTTTTATTTTTATTTTCTTTTACTTTCATTCTGTTTCTTTCCGTTATTTTTTTTTAATATTTTATTAGTTTTATTTTATTTCTATTTTTAACCTTAAAAAATTAAAAATTAAAAAAAAATTTAAATAAATAGCACCAATATTTTTTTTCTGAATATTAAGTTCGGTGTTGACTATTTATTATTTTCCTTCCATTTATTTTATTCAATATTTTTTTCTCTTTACATAGGTTACCTCACTGGAAATTCTCTGCACTCTGACGTAGAGATTCCCATTCTTTCTTGTTTTCTGATTGTTTATGCGCAGGAACAAAGACAAAGAACATCTCTTAGACTTTGATCCTGAACCTGAAAGGACTTTCAGGCGGCATTTACAACAAGCAAGACTTTACAAAACTACAGAATCCACTATGGATCTCAATAATAATGCTAATGTCAATATGGCAAATCCGAATGGGGATGATCAACAAAGGAGAGTGCTTGGCTCTTATTCTACCCCTACTACGGATCTTTATGGAAAAAGCATTGTGATGCCTCCTATTGCTGCGAACAACTTTGAGTTGAAGCCTCAACTGGTCACCCTGGTGCAACAAAACTGTCAGTATCATGGCCTTCCCCACAAAGACCCAAATCAGTTTATTTCTAGTTTTCTACAAATTTGTGACACCGTGAAAACAAATGGAGTAAACCCAGAGGTGTACAAACTCATGCTCTTCTCGTTTGCTCTAAGGGATGGAGCAAAACTATGGCTAGATTCTCAACCAAAGGACAGTTTAGATACTTGGAATAAGGTGGTTACTGAGTTTCTCACAAAATTTTTCCCACCAAAGAAGCTGACTAAGCTTAGGATGGAGGTTCAGACTTTCAGACAGAAGGATGGTGAAACTCTGTATGAAGCTTGGGAGAGATACAAGCTACTGACTAGGCAATGCCCTCCAGACATGTTCTCCAAATGGACACAAATAGACATATTTTATGAAGGCTTAGGTGAAATGTCCAAAATGTGCTTAGATAATTCTGCAAAAGGTTCATTGCACAAGAAGAAGACACCGGAGGAGACTATTGAGCTGATTGAATTGGTTGCAAGCAACCAATATTTATACTCCTCTAACAAAAATCCTGTGAACTCTGAAACCCCTCAGAAGAGAGGCATGTTGGAAGTAGATGCTATTAATACTCTTCTTGCTCAGAACAAGCTGATGTCTCAGCAAATAAATCTACTTACTCAACAGATGGGTGGCATGCAAGTCTCAGCTATCAACCCCCAAAATCCACCACAGGAAGTCTCCTATGACAGGGCAGGTAACTTTATGCAAAATGATAATTATGATTATGCTCAACCCTCTTTTGAACAGGTGAATTACATGGGGAGTGGTCCTAGGAATCCCAACAATGATCCATATTCTAAGACATACAACCAGGGATGGAGGAATCACCCAAATTTTGGATGGAAGGATCAACCTCAGAGACCTCAAAACTTCAACAATAATTCTCAAGGCGGTTTCCAACAGAACAATGATCTGGAAGCAATATTGACAGGTTTTAGACAGGAAACCAGAGCATCCATCAAGAACCTGGAGATTCAAATGGGTCAAATAGCCACCAGAGTTAATGAAATTGATCAGAGGACCACTAATAGCCTTCCTAGTAACACAATTCTAAATCCAAACGTGGAATGTAAGGCTATCTCCTTGATAAGTGGACAAGTGGCAAGTACAGAAGCACAAGTTATGCAGGAAACCAGAGCCTCCTTTAGAAATTTAGAGGTGCTAGTGGGTCAACTGAGCAAGCAAATACTTGAGAGGTCTGCAAGTACATTTCAAGGTGATACAGTGATGAACCCAGGAGAAGATTGTAAGGCTATTCAATTAAGAAGTGGTAAAGTAGCTGGTTCTGGGACCAAGGTCAATAAAGAGCTAGTTGAAAAGGAAGTTCCAGAGGAGAAGAAGGAAGAAGTTGAGCACACCCCTCCAAAGTGTGCAAAAAACCTATTCCCAGACTCTCTTGACACTTATCCTACACTGCCAAAGGCTCCTGAGTACAAGTCTAAGATGCCATATCCTCAGAGACTTCAAAAGGATACCAAGGACAAGCAGTTCTCAAAGTTCTTGGAAATCTTCAAAAAGTTACAAATCAATATTCCTTTTGCTGAGGTTTTGGAGCAAATGCCTATCTATGCCAAATTCATGAGGGAGCTATTGACAAAGAAAAAGCGTTTAAAGGGAGATGAGACAGTAGTCATGACTAAAGAATGTAGTGCTGTCATTCAGAATAACTTGCCAAGGAAGATGCCAGATCCAGGGAGCTTTCAAATTCCATGCACCATTGGGAGCACAACCTTTGAGAAAGCCCTATGTGATCTGGGGGCAAGCATAAATCTAATGCCCCTATCTGTGATGAAGAAATTGCAAATACAAGAGGCACAACCCACAAAGATAGCATTGCAGATGGCAGATAAATCTATAAAGCCTGCATATGGATTAGTGGAGAATATCTTAGTCAAAGTGGCTAAGTTCTTCCTCCCAGCAGACTTTGTGATTCTTGATACAAGAGAAGATGAGAATGCCTCTATAATTCTAGGAAGACCATTTCTAGCCACTGAAAGAGCTCTGATTGATGTAGAAGTGGGTGAATTAGTGCTTAGAGTGCATAATGAGCAACTGGTCTTTCATGTCTTCAAAGATATACATCCAACAGGTAAAGAAGAGAGGTGCATACAGGCTAAGCTTATTGATCCAAACCTTCAAAAACCGCCTGATGATACATAGCAGAATCTGCAACTCAAACCTCCCTTGGTAACAGTCAATAAAATTCCTCCTGACATCAAACCTAAGTTTGGTGTTAGGAATGCATCATCTACCAAGGAAGAGGTTCCCAAAAAGAAGAAAGTACCCAGAGGATGGAGAAACAAAAAGATCCCCACTGAAGGTTTCTCCCCATGAATGAAGGTAGTATTGACCAGCAATCCAGCATGAGTTTATACAGTAATCAGAATCCTCTCTCTGGAGCATATTGAGCTACGTTATGGAGACATAGGAAAGAAGTTCAAAGTAAGGGGTGAAGAGCTGAGCCCCTATGATCCTCCTCCTTAGAGGAGCTGACCGTCAAGCTAGTGACGATAAAGAAGCGCTTGTCGGGAGGCACGATAATTTCGTATCCTTAGCTATTTTTTTTTCATAGTAGTAATTTTCTTATTTTATTTTTATTGAGTTCTTACTAATTTTCTGATCATGCAGCTATGTTTTCCCAGGAACCGAACACCTCAAGCTCTATATATATTTCAAAAAAAATGTTATTTGACAGAGAGTTGCGCGGGAGTGGCGCAGGAATGAAGCTTTTCGCACAAATGATCCCACGCGGTCGCGTACCCCACGCGTTCGCGTCGTTTTGTGATTTTCGCTATTCATGCGGACGCGTCACTGACGCGGACGCGTGACCTACAAATTCGACGTAAAAGAGTGTTTGGACAGAGAGTTGTGCTGGCTTGGGGCAGGAAGTGTGCTAGAAGCACAAATTTGGTCACGCGGACGCGTCCCTGACGCGGCCGCGTCAATTGCACACATGGCCATCCACGCGTTCGCATACGTGACGCGAACGCGTCGTATGAAATTTTGGTTCCCAAGCCATGCGAACAGAAAGTCGCGCGCGGCTGGCTTCGCGCAAATCGCACAAACTCCAGGGCACGCGGACGCGTGCCTGACGCTAACGCGTTATTATGAAGAATTCGCAACCCACGCGTACGCGTGTTGCACGCGTTCGCGTCGCTTGCACCACACTAGTTCGCCGCCCAGTTTTCTTTCTCTCTCTCTCCCAATCCTAATTCTCTCTTATTCTTTTATCCTTTTATTTTTCTTTCCTCATAATATTTATCTCTCTCTATTTTCAGTTCTTCTTTGCTTGAGGACAAGCAAACCTTTAAGTTTGGTGTTGACGCTGCGCTTATTGGTTTTCTGGCACAAAAGGGAGGCAAATCATCTTCACTGAGGAGCACAACCTGAAGAATAAAGCGACAACTAGGATAACTAAGGTGGTTGAGTTCCTTTCATTTTTATTCCTCCCCCCTTTTTCTATGTTATGTTCCGGTTTTCTGCTATTTTACTTTGTTTGTTGCATGATCCTTTATTAGTTAGAATCCTAGGACTAGTTTTTTTTATTTCTTTAATGCTGAAAAGATGTTTCATGTACCACTCACTGAACTTGAATCTAAAAAGAAAAGAAAAAGAAGTGATGTATTGCATGAGAAATTGAATTTAATTCTAAGAATAGTCTTATTTACTTAAATGTGGTGGTATTTTCTGTGATTTTTGAATGCATGATATGAACGGTGCATATTTGAATTTGAATCAAAGGATGTTGATATGTAAGGAACAGGAATTTAGAGAATTATTATGACTTCTCTGAAATAAACAAAAATTTAATCCTTGAAGCAAAAGAAACAGCAAAAGAAAAAAATCATTATATAAATAAATAAATAATAATAAAAGCAAGGTCTAAGGCTCTGAGCATCAATGACTAGGGAGGTCAGACATGATTAAAAGCTCAAAAGAGTTGTTTCCCTAGTCATATGCTTGTGGTGTGACTGTGTCAAGTAATCCTTGAGACAGAACACTTAGAGTCGAGACCAAGTACGTTTAACAGAGTATGCCAAAGGCTTTGAGCACCACTGTCTGGGAGTAACTGAAAGAAAAATCAGAACTCAAAGGGAGTTCCCCAGTTAAGTGCTTGTGGTGTTTCTGTGTCAAGTAACTCTTGAGACAAAACATTTAAAGTCACGGCTAGGCTAAAGGTGCAAAGCACCAAAGAAAAATAAATTAAAGTAAATGTTGTTGTGTTCAAGGATTAAACTGAAATATAAAGATCAGAGAATTCATAATATTATCTGGATTCTAATTCCGAATGACATTAACATTCTTCTGATTCAAAGGAGAGTGAGATGCCAAACTTATCCAAGATTACAGTTATAAACCCCACTATAAAAAGAGACATGATCTTAATCAAACTCTCATTCTCATGCAAATTCACATCATAAACCTATATTAGTTTTGGTTGCTTGAGGACAAGCAACAGTTTAAGTTTGGTGTTGTGATGCGTGAGCATCTTATCTATCTTTTCCTAGTGAATTTGCATCTAATTTGTTGAGTTTAATTAAGAATTAATTATATTTTAGCCACTATGGATGCTATTTTGAGTTTTGTGCAAATTTATTTATTTTAGGTAGCATTCGGAGGGATTTGATGAAGTTTCTGTAGAGAAAAAGAAAAAACCAAAGAGATGACCAGCGAAGACCGACGCGGACGCATGGCTCATGCGACCGCGCGGAATGGAGAAATCACAATGACGCGATCGCGTGCCTGACGCGAACGCGTGGACTGGAATATACGCATATGACGCGAGTGCGTGGACGATGCAGACGCATCACATGTGCGATCTGCAAAAATACAAATGACGCTGGTTACGAATTTTGGGCTGTTTTGACCCACTTTCCAGCCCAGAAAACACAGATTAGAAGCTGCAGAATGGACAAAGCAAGTGGTCCCCAACCATCAACTGAAAATCTGTTAATTAATTCGAATTTAAATTCAAATATTATCTTTTAGGAAAAGATATTATTTTTATTTTTTGATTTTAAACCTATTAGGATGAGTAATAAATAGAAACTCTGTACATTTAGACAACCATAAGATTGTTACCAGAACCCTTATTTTTCTTCTCTGAACCATGAGCAACTAATCCTCCATTGTTAAGGTTAGGAGCTCTGTCTATTTGTAATGGAATAATTCGTTTGATCTTTCTAATTTATTCCATGCTTTGATTTATATTTCAATAATTGTTTTCGCTCTTTATTTTATGAATATAGGTGGAACAAAAGTATGACCCATGTTCTAATTGAGTTCTTGTAAAACTTGGAAAAGCTCTTTACTTGAACAACAGCTTGGAAACATGTTATCCTAAATTTTAATTATTTGGATTTAATGGGATACGTGACATATAATCCCCTTATTTTTGGGTAATTAGAATTTTTGTGGCATATAAACTGAAAATTGATTTTTATCCTCTAATTGGAATTAACTGACCAAGGAATTGGCAGTTAATGAATTTTAGAGGAGACTAGGAAGGTCTAAGGAATTAGGGCCTAGTCACATATAGTTTGCCATGAAATTATATCTTGCATGATTAAATTAGTTAGTAATAAAAAAATTAATCCGGAAAAATAGATAACTCTGAAACCTTAACTATCTTCTCATTATATTATTCCCAACTTATTTATTTGTCTGTGTTTAATGTTCTTTGAATACCAAAACACTTTTTTCTGCTTGCCTAACTAATCTTATCAAATACTATTGTTGCTTAATCCATCAATCCCCGTGGGATCGACCCTTACTCACGTCAGGTATTACTTGGTACGACCCGGTGCACTTGCCGGTTAGTAAGTGTGGGTTAAGGAGGAGCGGCAGAAGGAGAGGAGGTACCAGCAGAAGTTTGTGATGGATCAATCAAGCAAACTCGAGGAGTAGGGATAACCTTCCTCGGCCCAAGAGAACTTGTGACTAAAGGCTTAGACGAAACCTGAGAAGATCCCTCCCCGGCCGCCTTGGCCGAGGCATTCTGAGCAGCAGTAGCTTGCCTTGCCCTCTTAAAAGCCTTCATGGATTCATTATTCTTAATCATCTCTGCAAACAAACATCACAGCAGGAAACCAAACTACGAGTCAGAAAAGATATCACAAGAGACAAACACGACAAGCAAAACCAATTGAAAAAATTGACCACTACCCAGCTTAGCTCAGAGGAGAGAGGGGTTAGCTAAAAATTTCTTTGTGTCGAGATGAGGAGGCTCCCCCCAGTTTTTCTCTAGCACAGTCACAAAAGCTTGTTCAGCCTCATCTAACATCTCCTACGAGTATCTCGATACCACTACATTCTTTTGCCATTCTAAAGGAAAGGTGGGCTCATCATTCTCATCTATAAAAAAGGGCCGAGCTCCTTCAACAGCTCAGACTCTAAAAAAGTAATTTTTGAAATCACAAAAAGACTCATCAAACATGGAGAAAACCTTTTTCCCCTGGGAAGCTCGGAAAGAAACCCAAGCAGCTTTCTTCTTCACTATACCAGGCTTTGTCAAAACAAAAAGATAAAAGAAAAGAGATTGCGAAGTAGGGATGCCAAACTCACGACACAGCAGCTGAAATATTTTTATAAAACCCCAGGAATTGGGGTGAAGTTGGGATGGAGCTACATTATAGGACCATAACAAGTTGGTCTCAAAGGGGGTAAAAGGAAGAGTAATATTCATTTGACTAAAAAAGAAGTCATAGGCATAGAAAAATGGGCGCTCTCCAGCAATACGGGTAGAAAAGCAAACCCTTTTGTCAAAAGTTGGAGATACGAGCTCATAATTCTTCTCATCACTACCGTTGCCATAAATCCTATGAAACTGCCTAAGTTGCTGACAAAACTCGTCAACCAACGAGACGCATAAGAGGACCATAGAATCCACCCAATCGGCCATGCCCTCAGGGACCTGGGAAGATGTCTCAACAATATTTTTGCGAGAAGACATGGTTAACTAGTCTTACAAGAAGAAAAGAAGATTGAATTACTCAAAAACACCTTGGAACACTAATCAAACAAATCGAGTGTAAACAAAGACAAAAACAAAAGCATATAGGTATCAAGAAGCTAGGCAAAGCAACAAAAGGAAACCCCAGGACCCAATCCAAAAGGTCCCAGGGGCATCCTTTGGAGGCAGAATAAGGACTCAGGGAAGCCTACAAGCCTACATCTCTACACGTCCCAACAAGAAGACAAAGACTCTATTTCGACAAGAACGACATTTGGAAAGGCTACAAACCAAATAAGGTCATCAAAATAAGCGTTCTGAGAAATTACAACTTCAGTCTACCCAACAGCAAGAACATGCCAAGTGGAAAAACAGACAAAGGCACAATCTTTTCTTCAAAATCAAACAAACCACTTATACAGAAGCAGGCAACAAACACGCAAAACCCTAGAGGCTTCAACCATTCAAGAAACGTCAAAAAAGAAGAAACCAGAAATCACAGTGACAAAAAGCGTAGAAATGCAAAAAGGTTCAAACTTTCCAAAAAATTACTCAAGTTAAAACCCTACTATACCGGGAAAACAAAAAAATGCAAGCAAAAAAGAAGATGAACCAAACTGAAGAAGGGAGAAGCGTGCGGAGGGAAGATCGAAAACGAAGCTGTCGACGAAAACAAAGGGGGCACCTACGATCACCAAGCGACGCTGCAAAAAGAAGATGTGAAGGGCGGAACAACAGGCTAAAACAGAAAAGTGAGAAAGAAAAGGGGAAGTTACAGAGAAAAGGAAAAATTGTTTTCTGTGTGTAAAGTTCAAAATAAAAGAAAGAAAAACGGGGCATTGAAAACACATTAATGAGGGCATTAAAACCCTCGTGCATTCCCGAGGCAAGGACGCTAAAAAGTGCGCGCTCTCGAGGAAACGAAATGTTCTGCATTCAAAAAACTCTACAAGGATAAAATCGACAAAATGCTCTAGTTCGGCTTCACCTGAGAAGGTTCGAAGTCCTAAAACTAAGACTCGACCTCCAAATAAAGACCAAGCTCGAGCAGAGGCACTGTTCATACCCTGGGTCAAAGCTGTCCGACCCGGGATGTTCTACAGACAAAGCGACCTCTCCTCAAAGAGCTTGGCTAAGTCACAGGAAAGCCCAATAAAGGGCCCAAATAGAGGAACACGTCCCGAATCCAAGGGCAGTCCAAGCCCGTAGAGATAAAGGCGGGTCCCTTGAAGATAAGAAGACCTCACTCAAAGATAAGATAAGATAAGATAACTATCTTATCTCCGGAAAGGTCACTCCCCACCATTATAAATATACTGGAGCACCTAGGTATAACTCATACTCTGATTCTACTAAATACCTACTTAATACCCTTGCTAACTTAAGCACCGGAGTCCCTTGTAGGTACCCCCACCCTCCGGGGACAAAGGATCAGCACCATCACCAAATCTAGCAATTCGTACACGACAGCTCCGACCAGCTCAGAAGATCTCATTCGAGATTAACCTACAGTTTCAGGTAACCCTCGGAACAAGTAGCGTTAAAAAGGTAGCCTATTCTGGTAAAAATGGAAGCTGAAAAGCATAGCCTTTGGTCTTGGACAGCATCACTTGTAAAGCGCACCCTATTTCCAAACGCCAAAAGCGTAGCCCTTGGTGCAGAAAAGTGTAGCCTTTGAGAATAGGCAACGCTCGAATAGCAATCACCCCAAAAAGCGTAGCCGTATCCTAAGGCATCATTTTTTTTCACTTTTGGCTACACTTTTCAAGTGTACCTGAATGGATGTTTTTCTTGTAGTGATTAGACCAAACAGACCAAACTGATTGAATCGGGTCCAAACCGAACCCAAGTCCCAACCTATAAAACCACTAAACGAGCCTCATTTATGTTCATTACTGAACATACATTGAGGAAGGGGGATTTAACACTGAAACACCCTAACCTCCCCCTTCTAATTTCAAATCTTTATAACTTTTAATCTGGATCTCTGATTGATGAGCCATCAGCAGCCACGTGTTCATCTCGAAATTGTCAACAAAACCCACATATCAATTTGGTAAGAATCTAGCAATTTCTTACTCAGACACTCTTTCCTAATTTCGAAATTTAAGGTTTTGAGTTTGATAGATTATGTGATTTTGATGTTCTAGACTTGAGTTAGCTTGAGGAAACTATTCGGTTTTGCTCATTTGAGCCATGGGTAAGGTAAGGAACTCCTATTTCTTTGGTAATGTGGTAATTTAAAACCAAATTTAATCTAATAATAATTATCTATAAAAATACTATTTATTCATCAACTTACAAATTATTTTCAAATAACTACTCTAATTTAAAAAATTAAAAATAATCAATTAAGTTTATTTTATTCATAAAATAAAATTAAAAATCTCAATATTCACATTAAACCATATAAAATTCTCGTTATTTTTTCAATGACTAAAATTTTAAATTCTAAATAAGAAAATACCCAATTATTATAAAAATTACATGAGTTCTAATTAATTTTAAACTCAAAGTCTCATAACTTTAATTTAATTATTTTTTGATAAATAATTTTTTGAAAATAAAATCATGAATAAATATAATAAATCACAAATAATTCATTATTTATTTTCTAAAATTTGGGGTCTTACATTCCTTGCTTCTTGACTCCGCTTGCTATCTCTGTTCCATTCTCTCATCTTTTCTCTACTGTTCTGCTTGAGTTCTTGCCACCGTTGCAGCTGCCTCTCTAATTCTCTTTCTCTATTTTTCTCTGTTGCAAGGTGCTATTCTTCTACTTTATTTTATTTTTTTTCTTTAACATATTAGCATTTCAATCTTTATTAGCTTTTCAATCTTTATTATTTTGCACCCTTTTTCTTCGGTCAATTTTGCAATTCCTTTAACTGCATCAGACTAGCAATTGGAAGAATTTGTTTAGATTTGATGTTGATTTGGAATTTTGAAAGTATTTTATTTGTGTTTAATTGTTGATATTGTTGAAGTTAATTATGGTGATGGATTGTTTGGATTTAATGTTGATTTAGAATTTTAAAATTTTTTATTTGTGTTTAATTCTTATGTTGTTGAAGTTGATGATGGTGATGGAGTTTAAAAGATACTGTAAAGGTTGTAGTGGCAGTCAAGATGTTAATGGTTGTAAGAACTGGCAAAATTGTTTTAATAAAAACAATAATTTTAAGTGTCCAAAATAGATTCAAAATTTAGAAGTTTTAATTTGAAAATTTAAAAGTGAAATTTGATTTCAGTGAATTTTTCTGAGTTGAAAATGTATCTTTTCCGAAAGATTTTTGTTAAAATGCGTACTGGCGCTTAAGCTGGCAATATCAGCTCAAGTCTGTCCAGTATCGCGTATTTTGGGAGAATAAGATTTTGAAAAATTGATTTATTATTTTGAAAAGATAAAAATAATTTAGAATTGAAAACTGGACACTAATCTTAAAGGTTTAGACCCAAAGTGGGCCAAACGAACAAAAAATGATACACGGTTGGACCGAGCCCAAGTTGGGCCCAAGGCCCAACATATATATGCCCTATTAATGAGAATTCAGCTCATTCTTGCTCTCATATGATGAGAGGGGTGCTGAAAAGATAGAAGAGAGGAAGAAGAGAGTGCACTATTCACCTCCTCCTTCTTTTGGCCATAACTTGAACTACGGAACTCCGATTGACGAGCCGTTTGCAGCCACGTGAAGTTCTCGATGAGCTCTTCGTTTCTATCTAAGCAAACCTGGTAAGAACTCGTGTCTCAATCCCAGTTTTCAGCCCTAGATTTCTGCATTTTTGGGTATGGTTTTTGAGTAGGTTTTGTGATTTTGCTTGATTAGGTGATCTCTAGTGGTGGATAATTGTTAGATTTTATCCCTAATCTCGTTGGATAAGGTAAGGTTTCACTAAACCCTTGTGTTTAGTTATTTTTGTGAACCTTAGGTTTGATGTTTGTATGTTATATGATGTTAGTTTGAGCTTTAGTGTTTGTTGGAGTTGGCTTGGCTTTTTGGAAGCTTGTTTGGACTCAAAGTGGTGTTTTGTGCATATTGGAAATCGGCCAAGGTATGGTTTCGGTTTCCTTTATGTAATATGTAATGTTTCTGGATACTTATGCTAGTGAACCATAGGATAGGATTGAATTAGATTATGTGGTTGTTTGTGGTATATGCATGATGATGAAGATTGAGAAAAATGTATATGTTGGGGTATGATTGTGGTGGATTCTAATATGATGATGGATTGATGTTAATTGCTAGTGGTTATTAATTTTTGTGGGTGGTGGTGATTTGTTGGGGAATTATTGGTGCTAATGATATATTATGATGTTGGTTGATGTTGATGAGTGTGTATGTTAATTGTGGAAATATGAATATTGATAATGATTGCTAATATTGAGATTAATTGATGAGGAGTATGAGGATTGTGGAAATATGTTAATTGTGGAAATATGAATATTGATGGTGATGACAATTGGTGAAGGATGTGAGTTTTATGAGGATAATTTGAAGAATAAAGATTATGATAGATTTGGTTAACATTAGATATTGTTTAGTGATGATTGTTGGAATTGATGAAGATTTATAGTGATTGTTGATGTTGTTGTTGGTTGATAATGATTATGAGTGTGGATTTATGATTGAATTGGAAATTTTGGATTGGTAGTGATATAAGGTGTAATGGTTGAGTGGCTTAGGTGTGAAATTGTGGAGAATGATATGAAATGGTAAGATGTTGTGTATGGTAGTGTTTTATGATGATTGAGCAAGTTTTGATTTGGTTTTGATTTGAGAGTTGGTTGAAATTGAGGTTGAGGTTTTTGGTAAAAACATATTTTTGGTAAATTTTGACGGGTCATAACTTGTGCCTTAGTTTTCAAAAGTAGTTTAAATTTATTTAGAATTAAAGTTCATTGAAAACTCTTCAAATTGATATAAAGTTTGTAAAATTTGAATTTTTGTAGAGGAAGTTATGATCATTCAAAGTTTGGTGTCAAAATTTGAAACTCTGCAAAGTTGTAGAATTTTGTGATTTCTGGTATGTGCGCGCACACCCCTGTGAGTTTTTGAACTTGTGCGCATGCACAGCCTTGTGCACACACACAGGGAAAAGCTTGCTGTTGAGAGCGCTAGCACGACTTGTGCGCACACACAACCAATGAAGTTTTACAACCTGTGCGCACGCACACATGGGAAGGTGCACTCTGTTGAGGGCGTTCGCACGCCTTGTGCGAATGAACGGAGCTAAAATTTTTACTACCTGTGCGTACACACATCTCTATATGTACGCACACCTCTATGCGTACACATACAGTTGAAAACTTTCCTGGGCCTGCACACGTACACCCCTGTGCGTATGCACATGCCCTGTTTTTCAACTAAACTCTTATTTTTAACTATTTCACTTTTCCAACAAGCTTGTAAATTTCTGTGACACCTATTTAAGCCTTTTTGGCTAATTTTTGGGTATCAGAATATGGGAAAGGTCCTAGGAGGTTTATTTTGGGTTTTACTCTGAAAAGTTAGCAAATGGATGTTTAGGTTTCTAGTGTATGTAGGATGGGTTTGGTGGAGTGAGAAAGAAGAATGGTACTGGAATTGCGAAACTGATGAACTAATGAGTTTGGAATGGAATTAAGAACTGATGATGGTTATTATGAGCTTGATGGATATTGAAGGAAAGTGTGCTAGGCACTATATCCTTGGAATGTTGAGAATTGACAATTGAAAGTTATTTGAGATGAGAAATGGTGATGAGTGAGGATGATTTGAGGTCGATGGGCAGTGGTTGAGATGAGTCAAGGACTTGGAGATGTTGTTGAGAGTGTGCAAGGCCTATATCCCTGGTGTAATAGGTTTCTCTGCTGCATGAGTAAATGTTGTTGAGGGTGTGCAGGGCCTATATCCCTGGCGTGGCAGATTTTTCTGCTGCATGATTTGTTGTTGTTATTTCCTTCTCTGCTGCATGAAGTGTGCGGGACCTATATCCCTGATGTAGTAGACTCCCTACTACATGAGTGTGCAGGGCACTATATCCCTGGCGTGGCAAAAAAGGCTACATCCGGGAGGATGTGTCGGGTTGGCATTTATGGACCGACAAGTGATATCACGAGCCAATAGGATAGATATTCATCATATGCATCTCTTATGTTCTTGTTTGCTTTTATTACTTGAGTTTTCCTAATTGTATAATATGTCTACTTGCTTCTTGAATTACTTGTTATATATGATTACTACCTGTGTATTACTTGCTTGCATTATTTGTGATTGTCTTGTGCTGAGGAGGTTAGGTAGGTGATGGCGATGTGAAGTTCTAGGATTGCCTCCGTGCGATCCTATTGCCACTGCCTACCTAACTTCTTCAGCACCAGACAGTCACAGATAATGCAATCAAGTAAAACGCAAGTAGTATTAATATATCACAATTAATTCAAGAAGCAAGTAGGCATATTATACAATTAGGCAAACTCAAGTAATCAAAGCAAACAAGCATAGAAGAGATGCATATGATGAATGACTGTCCTATTGGCTTGTGATATCACTTGTCGGTCCTTAAATGCCAACCCGACACATCCTCTCGGATGTAGCCTTTTCTGCCACACCAGAGATATAGTGCCCCGCACACTCATGCAGCAGCGAATCTGTTATGCCAGAGATATAGTGTCCTGCACACTCATGTAGTAGGGAGTCTACTACGTCAGGGATATAGGCCCTGCACATTTCATGCAGTAGAGAAGAAAACAATAACAACTATTCATGCAGCAGAGAAATCTGCTACGCCAGAAATATAGGCTCCACACACTCTCAACAACAACTTCTCATGCAGCAGATAAATCTGCTATGCCGGAGATATAGGCTCCGCACACTCTCATATGATCCAATAATTTCCTCATTATTCCTTTCCAAGTTCTCAACTGATCACAACCATCATCAATTCATAATTTTTCCATTCTAAACTCATCAGTTCATCAGTTTCTCAATTCGTTGTCAGTAATCACCAAGTTCACTACTCTTCCTTCTCTCTCAACCAAACTCATCATCAATACTTCAGAAACCTAAACCTCTGTTCTCTAACTTTTCAAAGTAAAACCCAAATGAAATCTCCTAGGACCTTTCCATTGTTTTGGTACCAGAAATAAGCCAAAGAGTCTTAAATAAGTGTCACAAAAGTTTACAAGCTTGTTGGGAAGGTGAAACAGTTAAAAACAAGATTTTGTTTTTAAAACAGGGCATGTGCGTATGCACAGGGGTGTGTGCACGCACGCCCAAGAAAGTTTTCAAATGTGTGCGTACGCACAAATTTTTAACTCTGTTCATCTGCACAAGGCGTGCGAACACCCTCAACAGAGTGCACCTTCCAACGTGTGTGTGCGCACAGGTTGCAAAACTTCGTTGGTTGTGTGCGCGCACAGAGCGTGCTAGCGCTCTCAACAGCAAGCCTTCCCCTGTGCGTGCGTGCGCACAGGTTCAAAAACTCAAAGGGGGTGTACGTGCGCACAAATCTGTGCGTGCGCACACAAACCAAAAATCACAAATTCTACAGCATGCACAGAATTCAAATTTTGACACCAAACTTTGAATGATCATAACTTCCTCTACAAAAATCCATTTCTTACAAACTTTATATCCATTTGAAGTTTTTTCAATGAACTTTAATTTAAAATAAATTTCAAAAAGTTTTGAAAACTGAGGCTCAAGTTATGATCCATCAAAGTTTACCAAAAATCTGTTTTTACCAAAAACCTCAAAATCTCAATTTTAACCAACTCTCAATTCAAAACCAAAACAAAACCTGCTCAACATCATAAAACACTACCACACCCAACATCATACCATTTCATATCATTATCCTCAATTTCACACCTAAATTACTCAACCGTTACACCATATCTCACTACCAATCCATAATTTCCAATTCAATCATAAATCCATACCCATAATCATCATCAACCAACAACAACCTCAATAACCAAAACAAATCCTCATCAATTCCAGGAATCATTACCAAATAATATCTAACATTTACCAAATCCATCATAAAACTCATCAACACCAATAATTTTCAACAATCATCATCAACCACAATAACCAACAATCAAAATCATTATCAACATCCATTTCTGAATCTCAACACCCACCAATACAACTCATCAATAATCATCATTTAACAATATTTATATCATCACATTCAAACCCATTCATCCTACATCCAAACCATCATCAAGCATACATTTATATACAATTAATCATATAATCACATCTTTCAACCTATCTTAAGGTCAACTAGCCTAAGTGTCTAGTAATATTATATATTACATAGAGGAGACCAAAACTATACCTTGGCCACTCCCCAAAATGCACACCGCACAAAGATTGGAGTCCAACAAGCTTTCAACTCACCAACAAGCCACAAAAGCTCAAACTAACATCATATATATATCAAAATCAAAACCTAAGATACATAAAACAACTAAACACAAGGATTTAGTGAACCTTACCTTACCCAATGAGATTAGGGGTAAAATTCAATAATTACCCGCTACTAGAGATCACATAAGCAAGCAAAGCCACAAAATTTACTCAAAACTATAACCCCAAAAATACAGAATTCTAGGGCTGGAAATTGGAGCTCGAGACATGATTTCTTACCAGATTTTCTTAGATAGAAATGAAGATCTCAACGAGAGCTTTGCGTGGCCGCAAACGGCTTGTCAATTAGAGTTCCGTAGCTCAAGTTATGGCTCCCGTAAGGTGATGATGAATAGTGTCACCAACCCTCACCTCTCTTCTCTCTCAATCCGAGCTCTCTCTCATATGGGGGTAAAAAATGAGCTGATTACTCATTAATAGACCATATATATGTTGGGCCTTGGGCCCGGTCTAACCCGTTAGCATTTTAGGTCCGTTTGGCCCACTTTGGGCCAAAAACCTTTAAAATTAGTACCCGGTTTTTAATTTTAAATTATTTTTTGTCCTTTCGAAATAATAAATCAATTTTTGAAATCTTAGTTTTCAAAATACGTAGTACTGGACAGACTAAAGCCGGTACTGCCAGCTTAAGTGCCAGTATGCATTTTTACAAAACTTTTCGAAAAAGATACATTTTCCAACTCAGAAAAATTTATTGAAATCAAATTTCACCTTTATATTTTCAAATTAAAACTTCTTAATTTTGAATCTATTCCGGGTACTAAAATTATTATTTTTATTAAAACGGTTTTACGTGAAAACTCCGATTCTTACAAAAGGAATTCAACCACCTCAGTTATCCTAGTGGTCGTCTCATTCTTTAGGCTGTTCTCTTCCGTGAAGATGATTCGCCTCCATTTGGTGCCCTTAAAATAAACAGAAAAGCCACAAGCGAAGTGACAACACCAAATTTAGAAATTTTCTTGTCCTCAAACAAAGAAAAACTGAAAAAAATGACATAAAACAACATATGAAGGAGTAAAAACAAATATTAATGCAAAAGAAGTCGGAAATAATAAAAGGACAAGAAAGATGAAAATTAAAACTTCATATATATATATATATATAAGTTGGAAAGAATATATGGGGAAAGGAAAGATATGTTTCAGGAATAGGAAAGATATATTAATGCAATATATGATTGCTAGAACCTAACTTAAGGAAATCTGGCACCTAACTTTGCTTTGGACTTCTCTCCTGGCGTCTAACTTGGAAAGAGTGGAGTTAGGTGCCAGGCCTCCCGTAACTCCTCCAATTTGCACACATGTTAGCGCCTAACTTCAAGAAGGTGAAGTTAGGCGCCACCCATTCCGTGAGCTCTTCTTAAAATTGGCTTAGATGTGGCACCTAAATTTAGAAAGTTAAGTTAGGCGCCACCCAATCTGAATTTAACCTTTTTAGGGTGTCTGAAATTCTGTCTTAATAGATCTGTTTCTGTTCTAATCACTCTACATGATCAAAATATACGTAAAATAAAGGAAAAATAATAGAAATTCAAACAAAACTAGATAAAGAAAAATCAAAGTAAAAATCAAACTTAAGGATACAAAAATATCGGGTTGCCTCCCGACAAGCACTTCTTTACTGTCACTAGCTTGACGGTCAGCTCCTCTAAGGAGGAGGATCATAGGGGCTCAGATCTTCACCCCTCACTGTGAACTTCTTTCCTGTGATCTCATGGATTAACTCTACATGCTCAAGAGACAGGATCCTATTCACTGTATGAGGTAGGATTGGGCTTGCAGAGAATACCACCTTCATTCTTGGAGAGAAGTCTTCAGTAGAAATCTTTTTGTTTCTCCATCCTCTGGGTACTTTCTTCTTTTTGGGAACCTCCTCCTTAGTGGATGATGCATTCTTGACACCAAACTTAGGTTTGATGTTAGGGGGGATTTTGTTGATTGTCATCAAAGGAGGTTTGAGCTGCAGATCCTGTGGTGCATCATCAGGGGGTTCTTGAAGGTTTGGATCAATAAGCTCAGTCTGCATGCACCTCTCTTCTTCACCTACTGAATATATATCTTTGAATACATGAAAGACCAATTGCTTACCATGCACTCTTAGCACTAATTCACCCACTTCTACATCAATTAGAGCTCTCCCAGTGGCTAGAAATGGCCTTCCTAGAATTATAGAGGTATTCTCATCCTCTCCCGTGTCAAGAATCACAAAATCTGCTGGGAGGAAGAACTTACCCATTTTGACCAAGATATTCTCCACTAATCCATATGCAGGCTTTAGAGATTTGTCTGCCATCTATAATGCTATCCTTGTGGGTTGTACCTCTTGGATTTGCAACTTCTTCATCATAGACAAGGGCATTAGATTTATGCTTACACCCAGATCACATAGGACTTTCTCTAAGGTGGTGCCCCCAATGGTACATGGAATTTGAAAGCTCCCTGGATGTGGCATCTTCCTTGGTAAGTTATTCTGAATTATGGCACTACATTCCTTAGTCAAGACCACTATCTCATCTCTCTTTAAAGGCTTCTTCTTTGACAACAACTCCTTCATGAATTTAACATAGAGAGGCATTTTCTTCAAAACCTCAGCAAAAGAAATATTGATTTGTAACTTTCTGAAAACTTCCAAGAACTTTGAAAACTGCTTATCCTTGACCTCCTTTTGAAGTCTCTGAGGATATGGAATCTTAGGCTTGTACCCAGGAGCCTTATGTAATGTTGGATGTGTGTCAAGAGTGACTAGAAAAGATTGTCTGCACACTTAGGAGGGGCGTGTACTACTGTGTCTTTAGTCTGCTCTAGACACTACAAGAAAATAGAACATTTGTAACAAAAAATTTGTATCAAATTTAAAATTGTTACAAATTATAGTTTTTTCGTAACAATAATTAATTATTGTTACAAAATAAGAATATTTTGTAACAACAAGAAAATTTGTTACGTGATTTCTTTTGTTACAAATTATGTTGGCTTTCGTATCAAATCGTTGTTTTGTTGCAAAATGCTATAATGTTGTGTAACAAAAGATTATATTGTTACAAAAATTCATAACATGTTGTAACAAAATATCTATTTGTTTCAAAAGCTCTAAATATTTTGTAACAAAAAATTAATTTGTCACAAAATACTATATTTTTGTAACAAATTATTTATTTGTCACAAAATTCAAAGATTTTTTTGTAACTAATAAAAAATTTTGTTTCAATATATTAAATGTAAGACTTCAAATTTTTAAAAATTAATATAATAATTTATTATATTTATTTAAGATTTTATATTCAAAAATTTATTTTACTAAAAGTATTTAAGTCAAATTAATGATACTTTGAATTTAAAATTATTTTAAAAATTAAATAATAAGTCATTTATGATTTATTATATTTATTCAAAATAAATTTTTAGAGATTTATATATTAAATATAATATTTTTTTATTTATAATTTAAAATTTTAGTAATTAAAAAATATAAAAATTTTATATGATTTAATTTAAATATTTAAGATTTTTGCATTTAATACTTTAAATTTTATGAATAAAAAATTAATTTGATTATCTGCAATTTTATCTTAATTAGTAATTATTTAAAAATAATTATAAAATAATAATAAAATAATAATAAAATAATATTTTTAGAATAATTAATTTAATTACTCTAATTCTTAAAATTAAAATATTTATTTAAAAATTTATAGTTAGATAATATCTGTATATAATTATTAAATTAAAGTTAATTTTCAATTACTATACTACCTTTATTTTTATTGAAAATACTTAAATTACCCAATCCCTAACTGTAATACAACTCACACACCCCACTTCCTAACATCCCGAGATTTTGGATAATTATATATTTGTTGATGATTTTATTTTAAAAAAATTATTTTATTGAAAATAATTAAATAAAAACTTTATGATACTTTGAATTTTTAATTAGGAGAAATTGTCCTTTTTGTAATTGAAAAATAAGAAAGAATTGTACCATTCAATTTAAGTAATTTCTATTATGAATGAATTATATTCTATTTTATTAATTTGCACTCTTAGAGATTAATTTATTAGAAATGATTAGATTGATTTTTATAAATATTTTAAGTTTAAGTCAATTAATATTTATGTATAATTTTTATTATAATTAGTTATTTTATAAATTGAAATTAAAGTTTCAGTTATTGAAAAATAATAAAAAGTTATATCATTTAATTTGAATAAATAATATTTTGATTTTAAATTATATTTTATAAAATGTGATAATATGTTTATTTTATAATTTAAATTAAAAATAATTAATTGAACTTAACAATATATTGATAAATAATGTTCTTAAATATTTTTAATAGAGTACATTTAATTTTAAAATTATTCCATCCTCTAATTTTATCAAAATATTTATTTATATCTATTCTTTATTCTTTTATAAAATCATATTTAATTTTAAAATTATTCTAGTATTTAATTTTATCAAAATATCCATTTATATCTATCCTTTATTCTTTTATAAAATTCCTAATTTTTAATCCTAATTTCCAAATTAAAAATCGAAAACCTAATTCTCAAATTGAGAAACCTAACCCTAAACCCCCCCCCCCCTTTCAGCCTCGCATAACAGCCTTCAACACACAAATCCCTTACAGCGGAGAAGAGAGAAAGAGAAAGAGAGGGATCCGAGAGAACAGAGGAGAAGGTGGAGGGCTGCTGCCTCGCCGCCGCCGCCGCCGCCGTCGCACGCATCGCCACTCCGTGGAGCCGCGCCTTGCTGCCGGTCTGCCATCGAACTGCCGCAGACGTTGTCACCGCGGAGAGAGGGAGTAACACGATTGAAGAGAGGAGGAGGAAGGAGACCCGTGTGCCATCAGAGCCAATGTCACCCAGTCGCCGCTGTTCGCCGTTCAAGCCACTGCCAAGTCACAGTCGATGAAGCTTCTGCCGCTGCCGTGAATTGCGAGCAGATGCGTAGAAGGAGGAAGATGTAGGGAGAAGAAAGAGGCGTTGTTCGAGTTGCTGTGCCCAGCTGCCGTCCGCGGAGCCGCCGTCGATTGTCACTGGGGAACTACCGCCGTGCCTCTGGTCGCTGGAATCACGGACTGGAGAGAAGGGGGCTGCCTATCCTATTGCTGCTGCTTCGTTCTTTTATCGTAAGCGATCTCTGTTTTCAGTTCTATTGAATTCATTTCTGTTTTTTATTCCATTGAGTTTGAATTCTCCATTTTGCTGTTATTAATAATCGTAATGTTATTAAGTTTGGATTATTGCTGTGAATGTGACTGATTTTGTTGTTATGAGAGATTAATTGGTAGATTTAAGCTTAGATTGAGGTTGTGAAAATGTGATTGGTGTGGTGTTGAGACTATTTTGATTTGAGGTTGTGATTTGTGAATAATGATTTAATTGTTTGAAAGTGACTAATTACTCGAATTCCTGGTTACACTGATTTCTTGATTTAGTTGTGAAATTGAGATTTATTTAATGATGGTGGATATTGTTGCAAGATTGTTTGAGAAATTATTGGTTACTGGATATATTAATTTGACTGGATAATATTGTGTTGAGTGTTGAATTGATTTAGTCTTTGCTCGGTCTAGAATTATTGTGATGATGGTTTAATTGTGACTATTTTCTGATTATTGAGAATGAGTGCTTGTTGTAAATTTTGGTTATATTATCAATAACTTTTGTTATTAAATTGAATGGGTTGAGAACCTTGCTGTTTTGATCGTTGTTGAGAAAAAGATCAGTGAATTATGGAGATTGAGGTTTGATGAACGAAAAATATATTGAGGTTTCATAGAAAATGATCTTGCCCTTAGTTTGAAGACATGAACCGGAGCGCATAAAGTTCTGTTATGTTGTACTGTTGTATGCCTATTTTTCGTGTAGTATGTATATATGTGGAGAATTCTTTTATGATGTAATTGTTTTTCTCATGTTACTTTTTCTATTCTCGCTCGCAGGCTCAAATGCGGGATTTAAGTGGCTTTGTTGAGACGAGACAGCAACTTTTGACTCTGAAACCAAATCATCACATGAACTGGATTGATTTTTCTATTGCCCATCATTTAAACTCTAAGTAAGATTTGGATTTATATCGAGTTAAATTCTTTTCCAATTGATGCTCTCTGAACTGCCTATGTAAAGTATTAGTATCATGTTGATCTTAGAGCATATGCTTTAGTTCATTAATGTCTCTTCTTTATTAATGTTGGTTTTGACTTCATATGTGTAAGTATAACTGGCAGTTCACCCAATTGTATTTTCTTCTATTCTTCTTGGAATACTTTGCTAGAGATTCCTTGTTTTAGCTTATATAAAACTACAAGAACCTAAGCTTGATCTGATATGGCCTAGTGCATCTGTGCACGTAGAAAGTGAGCTATTATCTTGTCAGAGTTTCTCTTTTGGTTCAAAGAAAGTAATTTAAATTTGGTTTCTTTTGGTTGTTCTGCATGTTCTTGTTCTTGTGTTTTGACATGAATTTCACTTTCCTTGTATGGAACTTTGTGAGCATAAAAGCATGAAAAACAAGTTAAGTATCTTTGTGATTGAACGATGATTAATTAGCCCAAGTTTTATGTATTAAATTGTCAATTCTTGATAATTTGTATCCTTGATTAGTTGGTTTTAAAGTTTGAGAATATATTCTCAAAAGAATTAGTTAATTTTAACTTCTATCTTAATTTTCACTTGGACGAAAATAGTGTTATGTGTTATTTCTAATTTTGGTTTTCGTTATTTATGTTTGCAGGGGTATAAAATTGATGGCAACATGCTAGGCTTTACATTGACTGAAACATGCTAGAAGAGTCAAGGATTATAAATTCTACATAATACAAATTTTATGTCAGGCTTTACATATAATTTTGGTTTTCGTTGTTTATGTTTGCAGGGGCATAAAATTGATGGCAACATGCTAGGCTTTACATTGACTGAAACATATTAGAAGAGTCAAGGATTATAAATTCTACATGATACAAATTTTATGTTAGGAAAAAGTTGTATTTAGTTGAATTTATAGAATTTATTTTATTGTAAAAGAATCTTAATTATATGTAAGATATGTTAATTATCTATATGATTATATATTATATAAATGTTGAGTTAACGCATTTAGAAAATTAATTGATATATTAATTATTTAAATAAATATTGCAAAATGAATCTGTTCATACCCTGGGTCGAGCTGTCCGAACCGGGATGTCCAGTAGCAAAGCGACCGACCTGTTTAGGTCAAGCAGACCAACTTCTTTACGAAGAACTCGGCCAAATCGATAGGAAAGCCCAGAAAGGGCCCAAATGAAGGAACACAGCCCAATCCAAAGGCAGCCCAAGCCTACAGAGAGAAGGGCGGTTCCATTGAAAATAAGCTGACCTCACCCAAAGATAAGATAAGATAAGATAACTAACTTATCTTATCTAGAAAGGTCACTCTACAACCACTATAAATACACTGGAGCACCCAGGTATAACTCATACTCTGATTCTACTCAATACCTGCTTAATACCCTTGCTAACTTAAGCATCGGAGTCCCTTGCAGGTACCCCCCACCCTCCAGGGATGAAGGATCAGCAGCATTTTCAGTCCCACAAGTCGGACACACCAGCTCCGACCGCTACACACCTGCCGGACACGTCGGCTCCGACCAACACAGAAGATCTCGACCGAGATCGACCTACAGTTTCAGGTAACCCTCGAAACATTGGTGCCGTTGCCGGGGAACCTAGAAGTCATCCCAACCCCATCGCGGACAACCATGACAACGACCACCACTCAGGTTTGGAAGATAGAACGCCACACAAAAACACGGATGCTATACTTAAAGATACTCCAGAATCCAATGGAGACAAAAATTCATCAAATCCTGGGGCGATAGAAGCACTTCAAAATCGATTGAAGCAACTTGAGAAAGAAGCCCAACATCAACGCGAAAAAGAAGAGGATCTACGTCGGGAGATAAGGCGGCGCCGAGAATTAGAAGAAAAGCTTATGAAACTCGAAGCCGATCTCAAAACTAAAGCTACACGACCCCCCACAGA